>NW_027256002.1:0-230427 GCF_045679555.1 Salvelinus alpinus | reverse complement strand
AGGTCGTTAACGGTTGGTAGGTGTCTAAGGCTCTGCCATGGCAGAGCTGACTGAGTCCTGGGGGGCAGCTGTTGCCTGCTGGGAGCTGTAGTCTTGCCCCTGGCCCTGGGGGCCAGCGCCGTGCTGGGGGCCCACTGAAGAGTCATGGCCATGTGGGACCTGTGGCTGCACAGGGAAGTCTTTGGGGCCGACATGAGGAGGGAATGGGGCCACCCCAGGGGGCAGGTGTCGGAGTGGGATGGAGTGATCAAGTGGTCCATAGTGCACGTAGGTATGTGGGGGTCCTATGGGTCGGGCCATAGGAGGGTAGAAGGAAAAATGAACATACAAATATAACACTGTAGTACCAACATAACAATAGCATTGCTAACCACAACTGAAATACTAATAGCAAAGACTCAACTTGAGATAAAAGCTGGCGGACAGAATTCACCACCTACCGAATGGAGGAGGCACCGGTCCATAGTGAGAAGGTGGAGGAAGGTACCGGTTGTGTGGGGAAGAGGGACCGTAAGCACCAGGAGGTGGAGGCCGATGTCCGGGTGGTATCGTGGGACTAGGCAGGTGTCCGTTAGGCGGTGGGGGTCCAGGAGGCATCATGCCTGAGTGTCCGTTGTCTGGTCGGTACACGGGAGGCATGAAGGGTGGGGGAGGAGGGATGTGGTGGGGTCCGGGAAGAGGACGGTGGCAGAGTCCGGAGGGATGGCTGATGACTGGTCTGAGGCTTGAGTCGAGGGGGGAGCTGATGGGAGAGACCAGCAGGGAGCCAGGACCCTGAGGTCGAGAGTTCTGGAGGAACACAAAAAAATATTAAAACAAAGAATAGCAATAGGTCCATTGTGCTTGTAGCCCTGCTGCTGGCACCAACAATGAGAGACCCTTTCATCTGATTCAAACAGTTTCGTTAGGTTAGAACAAAACAAACAATTATGCACTGGTGAGAAAGACAACAATATCCCACAATAATAAGTCAAGTTACACAGTCCCACAAGAATCACACGACCAAGTTCCACACACTGATTCAGAATCAGGACCGTTTCCACAAAGCATTAACCTCAAACACACACAGCTTTAAATGATAACACATTTGAGATATCCATCTTGTAGTTGTGCTGAAGTTATGGCTTTGTAGAACAGTGTCACCAATTCATTCAATGGGGGTCAGAGGGAGGGTGTTGTAATTTAGGGAAAATATAAAAGGAGCTTACAGACAGGCCACGGGAAGCGGCAAAGGTCTTCAGACTTCAATGGGAGTAGGACGGCAAAACGCAAGAAGTTTCGCAAGTGGCGCCATTCGTGGTACTCACTCCAGTGAGCGGCGACGCTGGCTCTACGCTCAAGGCTTCAAAATATGCACGGTTGACCAATGAGCAGAGTTCTTCTCGCCAACCAACCAACCAACCAACCAATGTTTTAATCACAACCGCCGAGCTGACAACAACCGGGACCGCTGGCATCTACACACGGTAGGCAGAAATGTTCAGTTTACCGCAGCCGTCAGTAAGCGCCTTAAAACAAGCAACCACGCATGTCAGAATCAACCCAGCAATGTTAAGTCTGACAACCCTGTGACGCCACTACCCAGCTGACTGCCACTCCAGCCACTGATCCACGGCTGGGGTAAGCATGCTCACACACACATCCGCATCCCTGCCACCGCTGCCTCGAACATAATACTCACTGCCTCTGGGTTCTCTGTGGAGGCCTGGGCCTCAGCCTGTGACTCTAGTGGAGCGGTCTGTTTAGTGCAAACACACCCACATGATGGAGGAACAGGGGGAGAGATGCACATTGTCTCAAATTGACTGAAACTTACCGAGCTGCCCAGATTGCTTGGTGAGGATGTACGTGGGGCCATGGTGTCTGTGGAGGAACAAAGGGAAGAATGATTAGAGGAGATATAGGATAAGGGCTCGATTAGGGAATAATACCACATCAACCCTCATTGACAAAAAATACAATCCCTACCAGGTCTAGCAGCCACTGGGTGTTTGTGGTACGGAGAGTAACGGCGGCCGTGAGGGTCAGAGTGAGGTCGTGGTCCTGTCGGACAATAAATACACGGTGATACATCAACGTAAAACACTGCAATATTCTCGAATCTTCTAGAATGCTAACCTTGGCTCTCCTGGTTGTCATTAGGCACCTGACTCTAGACCACGTTACTGGTTCATGCTACCATCTATTTATAGCAAAGTCTGGTCTATTTGCAGTCTGAGGAAAATGTTTGGTCATGTCATGGTAGGATATTATACTTCCAGAACTAGAAGTACCAGTATCAGAATATTTGAGATTCTTCAAAGAAGCCACCCTTTGCCTTGATGACAGCTTTGCACACTTTTGGCATTCTCTCAACCAGCTTCATGAGGTAGTCACCTGGAATGCATTTCAATTAACAGGTGTGCCTTGTTAAAAGTTACATTTGTGGAATTTCTTTGCTTCTTAATGCGTTTGAGCCAATCAGTTGTGTTGTGACAAGGTAGGGGTGGTATAAAGAAGATGATATTTTACCAAATAGGGCTAAGTCCATATTATGGCAAGAACAGCTCAAAGAAGCAAAAAGAAACGACAGTCCGTTACTTTAAGACATGAAGATCAGTCAATCTGGAAAATTTCAAGAACTTTTAAAGTTTCTTTAAGTGCAGTCACAAAAACCATCAAGCGCTATGATAAAACTGGCTCTCATGAGAAACGCCACAGGAACGACCAAGAGTTACCTCTGCTGCAGAGGATAAGTTCATTAGAGTTACCAGCCCAAATAAATGCTTCAGAGTTCAAGTAACAGACACATCTCAACATCAACTGTTCAGAGGAGACCACGTGAATCAGGCCTTCATGGTTGAATTGCTGCAAAGAAGCCACTACTAAAAGGACCCCCATAAGAAGAGACTTGCTTGGGCCAATAAACAAGAGCAATGGAGATGAGACTGATGGAAATCTGTCCTTTGGTCTGAAGAGTACAAGTTTGAGAGTTTTGGTTCCAACCTTCGTGTCTTTCTGAGACGCAGAGTAGGTGAACGAATGATCTCCATATGTGTGGTTCCCACCGTGGAGCATGGAGGGGGTGTGGTGTGAAGGTGCTTTGCTGGTGACACTGTCTGTGATTTATTTAGAATTCAAGGGACACTTAACCAGCATGGCTACCACAGCATTCTGCAGTGATACGCCATCCCATCTGGTTTGCGCTTAGTGGGACTATCATTTGTTTTTCAACAGGACAATGACCCAACACACATCCAGGCTGTGTGAGGGTTATTTGACCAAGGAGAGTGATGAGTGCTGCATCAGATGGCCTGGCCTCCACAATCACCCGACCTCAACCCAATTGAGATGGTTTGGGATGAGTTGGACCCCAGAGTGTAGGAAAAGCAGCAAACAAGAGCACAGCATGTGGGAACTCCTTCAAGACTGTTGGAAAAGCATTTCAGGTGAAGCTGGTTGAGAGAATGCCAAGAGTGTGCAAAGCTGTCATCAAGTCAAAGGGAGGCTACTTTAAAGAATCTCAAATATATTTTGATTTGTTTAACACTTTTGGTTATTACATGATTCAATATGTGTTGTTTCATAGTTTTGATGTCTTCACTATGATTCTACAATGTAGAAAATAGTAAAAATAAAGAAAAACCCTAGAATGAGTAGGTGTGTCCAAACTTCTGACTGGTACTGTGTGTATGTGTATATACAGTTGAAGTCGGAAGTTTACATACAGTTAGGTTGGAGTCATTAAAACTCGTTTTTCAACCACTCCACAAATTTCTTGTTTACAAACTATAGTTTTGGCAAGTCGGTTAGGATTACGTTCATCTCTAGGAGACAGAACGTGTCTCCTTTCTGAGCAGTATAACGGCTGCGTGGTTCGATTACAGGCTCAAAATGGCCAGAAACAAAGACTTTTCTTCTGAAAGGCCAGCATCCCGGAGTCGCCTCTTCACTGTTGACGTTGAGACTGGTGTTTTGCGGGTACTATTTAATGAAGTTGCCAGTTCCTCAACGTGTGAGGCGTCTGTTTCTCAAACTAGACACTAATGTACTTATCCTCTTGCTCAGTTGTGAACCGGGGCCTCCCACTCCTCTTTCTATTCTGGTTAGAGCCAGTTTGCGCTGTTTTGTGAAGAGAGTAGTACACAGCGTTGTGCGAGATATTCAGTGTCTTGACAATTTCTCACAAGGAATAGCCTTCATTTCTCAGAACAAGAATAGACTGACGAGATTCAGAAGAAAGTGCTTTGTTTCTGGCCATTTTGAGCCTGTAATCAAACCCACAAATGCTGATACTCCAGATACTCAACTAGTCTAAAAGGAGGCCAATTTTATTGCTTCTTTAAATCAGGACAGTTTTCAACTGTGCTAACATACTTGCAAAAAGGGTTTTCTAAAGATCAATTAGCCTTTTAAAATTATACACTTGGATTAGCTAACACAACGTGCCATTGGAACACAGGAGTGATGGTTGGTGATAATGGGCCTCTGTACGCCCATGTAGATATTCCATTTAAAAAATAACATGTAAAAAATAAAAGCCGTTTCCAGCTACAATAGTCATTTACACATTAATGTATACACTGTATTTCTGATCAATTTGAAAAATAAATGCTTTTCTTTCAAAAACAAGGACATTTCTAAGTGACTCCAAACTTTTGAACGGTAGTGTATATTTTAAATATATATATATACAAATGTATGGAATGCAGTAATCCCACAAGGGAAAGCAAAGGCTGAAGCTTTAGTAACCTAACGAGTTGCCACACACATATGATCTCACAACAGCTGAACACAACAAAAACACCACCATAGTACTGAAAGAGCAAGAGGGATGCAAGAGCGGTTATTCCAAATTGTGAAAGCAAACGAAGGCATGGGAACATTCTGGATCGTCTGGACACGCAAACACAGGTGAGAAAGATGGATATGGCAGTAGAGGGAGAAAAAATGGCAGTGAAAGAGACAGGAAAGAATGTCTTCGAAAATCAGAGAGGACGTAATTAGAAGACAAACATTAGGAAGAGGAAAAGGTCAAATGGGTACCAACTAGGAGCAGGATGAGAGCAGTAGGAAGAAAAAGAAGGGAAATTATTGAAACACCACAGCGGAGGTAAAGACAGGGAAAAGGGAGAGGTGAAAAAGAAGCAGGGAGTCAGGGCATACAAGGGTGAACAAGGGGGGGATGGTTCATTGGCTGAGGGATGGTACTGCTTGGCCAATCAGGGCCAAGGCTGTCCGGAGCGTGGGTTCAGGAGACTCACGGTAGGGCTTGTTCCTTCGCCCCACAGGGGGAGGGGGGGGCACCCGTGAACTTCTTACAGGGCCTGTACGAATCACCTGTTTAGCAAAACCATTTAACAACAAAACACTCAGCCAAATACCACTCTCAGTCTCTCCACATTGGACCAGCTACAAGGAATTCAAATCAAAACCCCAGGAAAACATGCATTTCAGAGGGTGGACGTCAAACAGCAGATGAGGTATCAGACAGTCAAAAAGTCCAAGATCTAATTTGAAACGCAGTCACAGATGATATCCAACCGACAAGACAATAGAAATGGTCAGGAACGTTACAGAACGTTCAGATAGAAATATGATTCTCTGTCCTCAAGAATAGAGTCATATCAGCCCTATTCATTTCATTTCTACCTGCAAGTTATGTTCTGACGATTTTGCCTTACTGAATGCACCCCAGACGTGCCAGTACTAAATAACGTGAACTGAGGATTGGTTCTTACCTCGTCGGAGAGGCATGGGAGCCATCCCAGGGGTGGGCTTGAACAGAGGCCTACAGAGCTCATTCAGCTTGCTGGACATGTCAGTCAGTCTAGGGTGAAAAAGAGAACAGGCATTTAGATTCTCAATACTGTACCTCCAAATCTAGACTAATACAGCTTACTGCATTGCAAAACTGTGACCAAAACACTTGCATTTGTGGCCCTTCGACTTGGCAGTGCAACCTTTGGTTCACAATGTGCCTCTTTTTACTTTACTATTATGACTAATTCAAAAAGTAAATGTGAGATTGACCAAAAATAAACCAAATGGAAGGATCTGCCTGTCTCCATTTTGAGTGAGCAATAGGTGAGCCCTGCTTTGGTATAGCCCAATTGAGTCTGTTGTATTAGTGTTGCACTCACAAGTTACGAATGTTAGTTGTTTCCTTCTTCTCGTCGAACAGAGCTCGCTCTGCGGCGCGTGCAATCACCTAGAGAGAAAGAAGAGACATTTAAAATCTCCTGTTTTGGACTAAACTCACCTTACAAATGACTGGCCAAACAGAAGACTTCAAAAAAAATGTCCTGATCCTAATGTATGTGCCATCGATGGGGGTTGAGAAATGAGACATTTGTTGTTTCTTTAACAAATGGACTAATAAAGTCATATTGTACAAACCCAGTTCTCGTGAGATTTCTGCTCCTGCTCAATGATCTGAGCTTTGTAGAACTTCTCGGTCCATTTCAGCTCGTCCTGGATCTCCTTAACGCGCTGCCTACACACCTTGACCTCCTCCTCTAGGGCCTTGCCGTCCATCTCCGTCAGCCGGTCTTCCTTGTTGGGGCGCTCAAACTCCTCCTTGGTCAGCTTCCTGTAAGGCGACACAAATTAAATCAAACTATTTAAAGACCATTTGAAAACCTCAAACCTCACAGTAAAGGAATACAGTAAAAGACAAGGAAATTTTTTTTTTTTTACATGCTGTGGAACCATGGAGAACAAACCCTACTATGGTATTAACACATGAACTGCACTGCTTCTGATTCCACTTACTGCTGCAAAGCGTTCTCCTTCTGCTGGTACATCTCTGTCATGATGTCATTCTTCTGCTGCAGGGTCTTGTACTGGTTCTCCAGGTGGTTCTTGTCACTTTTCACCAACAAGATGTCATGCTCCAGCTTCTGAAATTGCTCTGTGGTGAAAACAAGTTGATAATGTTGAGAGAGAAAAGGCAGTGATGCATATCAAATTCTAGTTGCTGGGACATACCTTCCAGCTCTTTCCTGGACTTCTCTTCGTTCAGCAGCTTGGTCATGAAGCGATCGCGCTCTTCCTCCACAACAGACAGAGTGGTCTGGACCTGTGGAAAGTTCTTCCAACAGTTAGTGGAAGAGTTGACACACTTCTTGGTTCTGAGCACAAGTTTTACCTGCCTTCAGGTACACAGAAATCTGGGTCCGTTCAAGAAAGAACTCAGTCTTACCCGAGAGACATCCATCATTTGCTTATGGCGGTTTTGGATGATGGTCTGCTTGTCTGAAACAAATAATTGTAAACACAGTGACACGTTTCAGGAAAGTAGGCGTATGTCGCGCGTCAATACTTCACAGGAGAGGCATTTGAATGTAGAACTATCAAAATGCGTTTTTGGGGGCAAAATGCCTTCTGGTACGTGAACTTCCATGTGCCTTAATAACAAACTTGTATGCCATCCGTAAATACGAATAAAAATGGTAAACTATGAGCAGAGTTAGTTTAGCCACGGAAAAAGTGAGGAACCTTCCCTCTAGCCATGATTGGCTGAGATAATGGATGAGCTGGACGCGCCATGAAACGAGTTCGGATTGGTCTGCCATGTAGCCCGCTTCTGTCTATAACATGAGCTTCTCAGTATGTGTAAGTAACCCTTTCTAACGCAGCTTTTTTGAAAGATGCTCTCCACTTTTAGGAGACCCAAGTTTTGAAATCAGTGGACTGTCCGGTGGAAGCAGAGTATGATAGCTAAGGAGATGGAGAAAATTCTGTGGTTTGATTGCAAATATGCAGAGGCAGTCGAAAATAGAACACATAGAAGGCTGTTGTATAAAACACCTGTCTCCTGAATACATCTTCAAACTAAGGGAAACCATTTTCAGATATAAGTTTCTAATTTTGTCAGAAAGTCGTTTTCTCATTGCAAAATAAAGCATATTGTTAGCTAGCTAACAATATGTGTGAACAATGCTGAATGGGTATAGACAAAGAAGAGCTCTCCAGTATGGGTTACAAGTTTATCAACTTTCAAAGCAGAATTACTTTCCCATTGTTCCTCAACTGTAGTGTATGATATACCATTTTGATGCTCCGAGTCTCTACTTTAATCCAATGTAAAAAAACACAATTTCAAATTTTGCTACATAAGACCAAATCACATGACAGTATCCTAATCAGAGAAGGCTGGTGGGAGGAGCTATAGAAGGACTGGCTCACTATAAAGGCATAAATGGAACGGAGTCAAGCACACTGCTTACATGTATTTGGTTCCATTCCAGCCATTACAAGGAGCCCGTCCTCCTATAGCTCCTCCCACCAGCCTCCTCTGAATAGGACACCGTGTCAGGTGACTTACCGTTAGAGGCTACCCCGTTAGCAACAACTCCACCTTTCAGGTCATCGCAGGCCTCCAGGTCTCCTAGCAGGTCAGATAGAACCTGCCAGAGAGATTGAGAACCACCAATTGATACATTACACTTTTCCCCTGGAATCAGTCAAGAAGTATTTTTTTGGAACATAATACAGGTGACATGTTTCTTTGTCATCAGGGTGCATTTGAGAAGGTGTGAACAGGAATTGATGTGTGTAACAATATCGTAACGTGTAAAAAAAACTCAACGTTGTGGTCCTTCTGAAGGAGGGAATCCTCCAGGTCTTTCTGGGACTTCTGGTAGACTTTGATCTGCTCGCTTGTCTCCCTGTGCTTCTCCTCCCACAACTTGGCAGCATGGTGCAGCTGTAACAAGGAAATTAGGTCATCAGGACGGTGCAATGCAGGCCCTGCATGGCCAATGAGTCCTACACAATGTCATGAGGCTTAAAGTGTGAATCGTTGTTCCATATTGGTACTCACCGAGAGGTTCTCCTCCTTCAGGGTGGCAATATCCTTCTCCAGAACCTGGACCTGGACATTCCGGGCATCTTCGCGGAGCTTGGCTTCATCCATCAGAATGGTAGACTACAGATTCAATGATAAGGATAATTAAAAGGAAATAAACACTTTACATTTGATTGTTGCAATGTTAATATATTTGACATATTTTCATTGGGCCTGTTCACTTATATGACCTATACCTTCGACAGTGCATCCTGGGTCTTCTTCTTGCTGCGCTTCAACTTCTCAATGGTTTTGTCCATTTCGGACATCTATGGGCAAAGATAATGATAAGCATAATGACAACCATCTTTCTCTGTCCTCATCAACGAGCCATCCTATTTAGGATAGTAGCTGGCTAATAGTAGCTGCCTATGCTGTCTACATTACGAAAGCAACTGCTCTCTAGGGTGTCTCTCTCTCATTTGCAGGCTGTCCCTTTCTCTCTGTCTGCCCGCGCAAGTCCATGCAGCTGTAGGTGCAATGGATTGTGGTCATTTTAGTCAATTACCACATTTTCTGCACTAAACTATGTTGAATAGTTTAGTGAAAACTACAACGTCCCGAAGTATGTGCTTGATTTGATTTCTCTCTAGAGAAACGGCACATTGAGCTCACATAATAAACTAACTTAATGGAATTCAAATAATTGAACCGACGTCAGAGAATTGGTTGTTCTGAAACATTTTAATTACAGCTAAATCGCTCAATACTACTCACCATATCTTCATGTTTCACAGTATTGGCCCGCTCTTTGTCAAAGGATATGGCGTGTAAGTTATTTTCCTCGTCCAGGCGCTCATTTTGTCTCTCCATCTCTTGCACAATATTCTATTGGATAGAAAAAGTAAATGCTTAGTCAATTTAAACACTATGTAGAAGAAAAAAATTATAAAAAATCTAATAATTGTCAGCATGACAATGACATGTGATCAAGATAATATTTCTTAGAGACTCACCTCCAATTCCTGGATCTTCTCCAGAGATAAAGTGGCAGATTTTTCAGACAGCTTTTGCTTTTCTTTAAGTTCTTCGCCCTGAGGGGAACCCAGTAGAAATATACTGTCAAAACATTATGTACCTTAATTCACATTGAACTCAAAAGTCTGGATCTTAGTCAGTGAAAAGTCTCTGCAACTTACCTGTTGCTGCAGTTCAGCGACCTTTTGGAGTATCTCCTTCTTCTCTTGTTCAAGCTTTTTCATCCTGTCCACCATCTCTAGCGAATAAAAACCATGACAAGAGTATGAAATCAGACATGGTTTACACATGACAAGAACACCAGCCTGTAAGCAATATGAATGAGGATTCACTATGCACCCTAAATAGCCAGAGAGAAGAACTTACTTAGATATGACTTGCTTTTGACCTGTGAGAAGGAAAAGAAAAGTGGCAGCAAACAGCCTCCTCAACGGTAGCATACAATACATCATAGAATAACATAAAGCAATCAGATTATGAAATTATGAAAGCAGTAACTGTGCAACAACGACTTACAGATAGAATGCTCCTCCAGAAGAGGAAGCCGATGACCCCGGCACCTGCAGTGACCAGCACGGGTTCACAGGACACGCCGTAGAAGTCTGGACCTGGCTTCCAGTGCTCTGGCAGGCTGGTGACCATCTGGGGAGAGACAGGTCCAATCAGTGTTACTACAGCACATGTCAGGCTTAGCAAATAAGTTGGGTAATAGCTGGGCTGAGATGACAGAAGAAAATAAGTGATGTTAAAAACATTGAACTAAACCATCAGGCATTCCAGTGTTCTGTTTACAAGCATGGCTAATGGTTATCCCACTGAGCACCCTCTCAGTCAATGCAGAGGCATATCTTCAGATCAAATCAAGGTGGGTTTAGAAATAGACGTAGCCTATAACCTAGTTGTTGATCAAAATCAATAGAGAGAGGATTTGCCTTGACCTTATGTAATTAATGGGGATTGGATTGGACTGGGGCCCTACCACTGTCCAACCATGGTGACCTTTGCACAATACAGAACTTCCATCGCAGTCACTCAGTGAAATTCAGGGATTGGCTAAATTAATCACCAGAGTGGATCTAACTAACAAGCCTTAGGCCTATGTGGATTTAGAGTGCAAAAGATTGCATCATGTAGCCTTTCACCCTGTAAAATGGCAAATAAACAAAACAGATGATTACATAACATATCACTAGACATGAGCCACATGTAGATTTTAATGGCATGTAACCTCAAGTGATAGTTATGTAAGGGGAAGCTGTCAAAGCAAAATTCAACAACTTGAAGGCACCTCTCGATCTGAGACCCAGATACAGGAAGAACGGATACTGCTAGTCTGGAAAGTGAGCCATTTTTTAAATGAGGAAGAGGACAGTGAAAGAGATTTGCGTCAGTTCAAATCTGGCATCAGGACAAAATGTGATTCAGAGTCACCGAATATATATATATATTTTTTTTTTATCCCATTTTCTCCCCAATTTTCTCCCTAATTTTCGTGGTATCCAATCGCTAGTAATTACTATCTTGTCTCATCGCTACAACTCCCGTACGGGCTCGGGAGAGACGAAGGTCGAAAGCCATGCGTCCTCCGAAGCACAACCCAACCAAGCCGCACTGCTTCTTAACACAGCACTGCTTCTTAACACAGCGCGCCTCCAATTTGGAAGCCAGCCGCACCAATGTGTCGGAGGAAACACCGTGTACCTGGCCCCCTTGGTTAGCGCGCACTGCGCCCGGCCCGTCACAGGAGTCGCTGGAGCGCGATGAGACAAGGATATCCCTCCCGGCCAAACCCTCCCTAACCCGGACGACGCTATGCCAATTGTGCGTCGCCCCACGGACCTCCCGGTCGTGGCCGGCTGCGACAGAGCCTGGGCGCGAACCCAGAGACTCTGGTGGCACAGCTAGCACTGCGATGCAGTGCCCTAGACCACTGCGCCACCCGGGAGGCCCACCACCGATTATATTTTAAGTATTTTAATAAACTCAAACGATAAATGGTAAATGCAATTTTTGTATATACGGGTTCATTGTATCTCCACGCAGGGTAGATCAGAGAACTGTGGAATGTACTCAAATAGTAGTTTTTATACTATGACAGTTTTCTTTCCAACTCTTCCCGTTGGCCTATCATAGTAGAGGCTTAGCATGGTTAATACTCTTGCTCCGCCTTTGGGGGCACCCGAACTTGTCCAAGCCCCTTGGCGTTTTCCTTTGTCCACATCTGGTTGCTGGGTAGAGTAGCTCCGTCTTGTGTCTCCCCCTTGACTCTTCACTCAAACAATTCCTAATATGGTACTGATCAGTGCCCTAACTCCCTGGTTGGCCTAGAGAGATGTACCCCTCCCCTCTCCAGCTTGACCACAGCTTTTATGGCCTGTCACTCAATGTTGGTCAGTCTACACACCTACATCTGTATTGTTTGTGTGTGTGTGTAACAAAACAATATTCATCTTCAAACAATATGCTAGCAGGCTATAGTGCATAAACATAAATCCTAACAACAGTCAAATGAAGTTGCCAACAAGATTCAGTTTCAATGTAGCTAGCCAGCCAGCCATATGGCGGCCTAAGACTTGACTAGCCAGCTAGCTATATTGTAGCCAACTACTTACATATCGAAGTACAAGACAGACAGTTGATCAGATTCTGTCATCAGGGGCAAAGTGGGTAAAGGGGTTGTTTCTTCCGAATCCATCGCTACTGTACGTTACTTTGACAGTTGAGCTGGCTATCTAGTTAGTTTGGCTTGTGACTTGCAATGCAACTCGTTTGCGTAAACCCGAAAATCCTTATTTCACCAGCTGATCAACGTAGTCGACTGTAATATTCATATGTGTAAACATACTGAATTATAATTGGATGCATTTTACCGCCATATCATACTGTGCTATGATTGGTTAAGACCACCCAAATGGTTAGGTCATGGTCAGTTTGATCCTGGTTGGCGATACGTGAACATGCCAGTTATAGCTAGCTAATAAAGAGCTACGTTAAGAAATATCCTGTAGTACTGCATTTTAACTTTTTTTGTACAAAGTGTGCAAAACAAGACAGTATTGGTCTTCGGCACATCATATGCTTCAAAACAATCGTAGTATGTTTTCAGTACCTTTGGTACAAATTCCATGAGAAAGTACAGGGAACTAACTAGTCTTTTGAACAGTTTGTGACAGAGCTGCGTCTGCTTGTGAAAGACTGTGATTATGCAAACAAGGATGAGATGGTCAGGGACCGTATTGTATTTGGAATACACTCACCGCGAGTGAGAGAGAAACTTTTGAATGTTGGGTCTGAGGTAACGTTGGACAAAGCTATCGACATAGCCAGATCTCACGAGCTAGCACTGGCTCAGGTGAAAACCATTTCGCGCGGTAACACGAGCGCATCACGTGAACAAGCAGTGCACGCAGTCAGGCAGACATCAAAGCACACCTCCGGTGCACAGAGAGCGCGTTTTAGAACAGAGAGAGACATAACTCCAAAACAGAGCGACACAGACTCAAAACATGTGGATATTGCGGATACAAAGTGCATGGCGAACAGGGAAATTGCCCAGCTAAAGGCAAACAGTGTACTAAATGTGGAAAATGGAATCACTTTGCAAAAGTGTGCAGAGCTTACCGTGGAAAAACAGTACACACAGTGAGTGAAGATGAAATGTCAATCAAAGAGTCAAACGCTGATGAACTGTTTATTGATTCAGTGACACAGAAAAGTCAAATATCAGAGACAGAGCAAGCCTTTGCTGACATTGAGATAGGAACACAAGGCACAGAGCTAAAGTTCAAACTAGACACTGGTGCGTGCACAAGTAAACATTATTTTTCTGAATAAGTACCGCAGCTTGACATTTGAGTGCGAGCTACAGCCCACCACGCGCATACTGACTGGTTATGGTGGTGAACAGCTCCCAGTAAAAGGCACATGCACTTTCAAATGCAAATACAAGGAAAGTGACATGATGTTGGACTTTTATGTTGTTGACACTAGAGCACCTGCAGTGCTAGGTCTTAAAGCATGTTTAGACATGGACCTCATCAAGCTAGTTTTATCAGTGACAGCACCAGTAGAGACAGAAAATGTACTGGAGGAGTTGACTGATGTTTTTACAGGAATAGGATTATTCCCAGGAGAATGTACCATTCACCTTGACCCAGACGCAACCCCTGTGGTCTACCCACCGAGAAAGATTCCCCTTGCTCTCCGTGCCCGTCTGAAGAAAGAGTTGGAGAGCATGGAGCAATCTGACATAGTCACCAAGGTTACAGAACCGACTGACTGGGTAAACGCCTTAGTGGTGGTGGAGAAACCACGCAGAGGCAAGCTCAGAGTATGTCTCCACTAGAGGTCGACCGATTATGATTTTTCAACGCCGATACCGATTATTGGAGGACCAAAAAAAGCAGATACCGATTAATTAGCCGATTTATTAGATATTTTTATATATATATATATATATATATCATACACACACATTTTTGTAATAATGACAATTGCAACAATACTGAATGAACAATGAACACTTTTATTTTAACTTAATATAATACATAAATACACACACACAGCTCTGAAGTGACAATGATACTGAAGAGTCTGCTTAGGAGACAAATACTCTCAACTGTTTGAATAAAAATAGAGTTTAAGTTACCTGTGATGAATGTTGAAAACAAAAACTTTAATTTCTATATGCAGGAAATTGTAAGAAATTGTAATGGATACTGGTAACTTGTTTTAACCACTTCTCAACACAAGCTATACTTGGCACAACATGCACCCATCCCCACTATACCCCCACACTTTGTACCCTTATAAATAACCATAGACCCACACACACATCCCCTCCCCCATGAATAGGCCCCTGTGAAAACAAACGCACATGGATGGATGCTTTTGGATGAGACTAAGACAAAGAACTGTGTGAAGAGCCAATGGAACGTCGACATCCGGCCCGGACAGGACTACCCACGACCCAGATCGACCAATCGGAAGGCCAGACTACAAGATCAACCTACTTTGCTTGTTGCCTATATAATCTGTATGAACTGTTTAGAGCGGCCTCTTTTTCCGACGATTCCATACGAGTCAGACAGAAGGGGCCGTGCTGCACGATTTACTAAGATATTTTTACATGTGAATAAATGGCCTTATTATATAATTATCCACCTCGTCCTATGTCTCCACTTGATCTCCTGTCTCCAGTAAACGTTTTATCAACAAAATCCTATTTTAATAATGGGCATGGTAAGAATTGACAACCAAAGTGCGAATCATAATTCCCATGACACCTTCTAGCAAAATCTGAAAAGCGGTTCCTTCATTTATTCCATAGGATATTTTTAGATTCACTTAAAATAAGGTCTGTGTTTCGTGTAGGCTTACACCACCGTGCCAATTTTATAACTGTGTAGATATCCATAGGACAAGGTAACTCTGATCAATATTGGCTAAATATAAGCGAAGATTATTTTTTTTGTAGAGTGGATTTATGAAAATATGTTGACAAACGTCACCTTATCCTAGTGAGATTTACACGGGTATCAAAACATTGAGGCGGTGTAACGATCGTCGTCATATTCCTCCTCCTCGGATGAGGAGGAACATGGATCAGACCAACACGCCGCGAGGTATGTTGACATAATGATTTATTAGACACCAAGACGAAACACGAAGCACACTTAGAAATAACAAAACGAACTAAACAGACCTAAACTTAAGAACTTACATGAAACGAAGAACGCACGAACAGACTAGACAAAACGAAACAGTCCCGTGTGGTAACAGATACGGATACGGAAGACAACCACCCACAAACAAACAGTGAAAACAGCCTACCTTAAATATGGCTCTCAATCAGAGGAAAGGTCAAACACCTGCCTCTAATTGAGAACCATATCAGGCAACACATTAAACCCAACATAGAAACACAACACATAGAATGCCCACCCCAACTCACGCCCTGACCAACTAAACACATACAAAACAACAGAAAACTGGTCAGGAACGTGACAGGCGGTTTAAACCTGCACGAAACACAGACCTTATTTGAAGTAGATCAAGACATTCTCTATGGAAGACATGAACGGTAAAATAACGAGGGAACCCCTTTCACGTTCAGCGGCAAGTTATTACAGGAATTATAACGCGTCGACTATTTCTCTCTAAACCATATACCTTTGACTAATCCGGAAACTATCACCTCAAAAACAAAACGTTTATTCCGTTCCGTATTTTATCTAACGGGTGGCATCCATGAGTCTAAATATTCCTGTTACATTGCACAACCTTCAATGTTGTCATAATTACGTAAAATTCTGGCAAATTAGTTCGCAAAGAGCCATGCAGCCCAAACTGTTGCATATACCCTGACTCTGCGTGCAATGAACGCAAGAGAAATGACACCATTTCACCTGGTTAATATTGCCTGCTAACCTGGATTTCTTTTAGCTAAATATGCAAGTTTAAAAATATATACTTGTGTATTGATTTTAAGGCATTGATGTTTATGGTTAAGTAACACATTGGAGCAATGACAGTTATTTATTGATTGTTTTTTATAAGATAAGTTTAATGCTAGCTAGCAACTTACCTTAGCGTACTGCATTCGCTAACAGGCAGGCTCCTCGTGGAGTGCAATGTAATCAGGTGTTAGAGCATTGGACTAGTTAACTGTTGCAAGATTGGATTCCCCGAGCTGACAAGGTTAAAAATCTGTCGTTCTGCCGCTGAACGAGGCAGAACGTTCCTAGGCCATCATTGAAAATAAGAATGTGTTCTTAACTGACTTGCCTAGTTAAATAAAGATTATATAAAGGTGTAAAATACGAGAAAAAAAAACGGCAAATCGGCGCCAAAAAATACCGATTTCCGATTGTTCTGAAAACGTGAAATTGGCCTAATTAATCGGCCATTCCGAACACCCCCATTATCCTTTACCGACGCTAGATGGCATCACACACAAGCTAGCGGGAGCACACTACTTCAGTGTCATGGACTGAAGCTAGATCAGGCTACTGGGCTATCAAGCTCACAGAAGAGTCATCTAAGCTCACAACATTCAACACACCGTTTTGTGAGGATCTGTGTTTATTGCACTATAACCCAATACTACATCACGTGATTGAATATTAGCAACTGTTGGCCTGGGCGCCTGGGTGTCTGTGTCTGTGCTGGAAATAACAGTTAGCCCCAGATAAGTGTGCTGGGAAGCTGTGGTTAGCCTTGAGCGAGAACAGTGTGCTTTCTATGCAGGTGCAAGTGGCTCAAACAATGTTACAGAACTGTCTGACCTCAGTCTCTGGGGTGTGGGAGCGTAATCTACACAGCAACAGCGCCGGACACCAAGGAGCGCCAAGAGGCTGGGACCAGCCTGAGCGCTGGCGATAGGCTAAGCAAGTTTAAACCACGCTCAGCCTCTACTGTGATAGGCCAACATACGGGTTGGAACTACGTCCATCACAGTATAAGAACAGCTGTTTACTTACATCCTGCCAGTTCCCTGTTCTACCCTGCGAGGTGTTACAGTGAACCTGTATATACGAAAATTGCATTTACCATTTATCGCTTGAGTTTAATAAAAAATACTTAAAATATATTCGGGGACTCTGAATCACATTTTGTCCTGATACCAGATTTGAATTGACGCAAATCCTTTATAGTTTGGACGCTACAGGTTCTGTCGCCTGCCTTTTGGGATTATCTCAGCCCAAGACGAGTTTCAGCGAAAGATCGACGAAGTGTACGAAGGCCTCAACAGAGTTGTGGCAATTGTGGGCAACATCCTTGTCTATGGTCGAACCAAAGAGGAGCACGACCGAAACCTCCGCCCGATGCTGCAAAGGTCCTGCGAGAGAGGAGTCTGGCTCAACCCCGAGAAGAGCACAGTCGGCGCTACAGAGGTCAGCTACTTCGGACATGTTCTTACAGCGACTAGAATCAAGCCAGATCCACAGAAGATCTTAGCCATAAAAGAAATTGAGCCACCAAAGAACCGTGCAGAGCTGGAAACAGTGCTTGGCATGGTCAACTACTACCCAGCCTCTCCAATGCTAATGCACCCCTGCATCAACTGCTAAAGCAGTCCAGTGAGTTTCTCTGGGACAAGCAACACGACATTGCTTTCCAGAATGTGAAAGACTTGATCACGAGAGAACCAGGACCAATCCGTGCCTACTACGACCCCGACAAAGAGCTCAGACTCCAAGTGGACGCGTTGAAGTAGGACTAGGTTCAGTGCTACTGCAAGAAGGAAAGCCCATTGGCTACACTTCCAAATCTCTCACAGACTGTGAAATCAACTACGCTCAAATTGAAAAGGAGGTCTATGCCATTCTGTTCGGATGTTTCCATCAGTACATATATGGACGACAAGTCATTGTGGAATCCGACCACAAGCCCCTTGAGTCAATCATGAGGAAACCACTAGCCGCAGCCCCACCAAGGCTACAGAGAATGATTCTTCAACTACAAAAATACGACTTCACAATCACTCACCGTCCAGGCAAAGACATCCCTGTCGCAGACACACTCTCCAGGAAGTGTCTTACCTATAAGGACAGCAGCCTCAGTGAAGGCATGGACATGCAAGTGCACACTGTGTACAGCAACTTACCAGTTAGTGATACAAAACTGAAGGAGATCCAAGCAGAAACAGAAAAGGACTCGCAACTTGCACAGCTGAGGAAAGTCATACAGGATGGATGGCCTGAGGAGAGGAGAAAATGCCCTCAGAGCGTCTCAGAATTCTGGAACCATCGTGATGAACTATCACAGATCAACGGAATAATTTTCAAAGGAGAGAAAAATCATAATTCCTACCAGTTTCAGAGAAGAGATTATGACAAAGATCCATGCTGGACACATGGGCTTGGAATGTGCAAACAAATAGAGGACATTGTTGGTAAATGCGCCATATGTCTTGAACGACGCCCCTCAAACACCAAAGAGCCAATGTTACCTCACTGTATCCCAGACCGACCCTGGCAGGTCGTGGCAACCGATCTGTTTACCTGGAACAACGAGGACTACATCGTAACAGTGGACTACTACAGCAGATACTTCTAAACCCTTCCCAGCACCAACCAGCAGCTGCAACCTGAGGTCGTCAGCTACAAGGAAATGCATGAAAAACGTGCACAGAGACAACAACAACAAAAGCGATACTACAACAGGTCAGCTAGACCACTGCCACCACTGATCGACGGAGAGTCAGTTAGAATCCAGGAGCATGGCCTCTGGAAGCCAGCAGTCGTCATCCAGCCAGCTAACACTGAACGTTCATATCACGTCCGCACCGCAGAAGGAGCGGTGTACCGCCGCAATCGTCGTCACCTACTGAACACAAAAGAACAACACACTGATGAGATGAACTGTTCCCCTGAAAGAGAGCGTGATGGACTAAACACACACAACACAACATACACCATACTTACCTGCAACACCACAAGAGCTGTTGACTGACACAGAAGCATGCTCAGCATCATATCGCACAAGGTCAGGAAGAGAGGTCAGGCCCCGAGCTGTCCTAGACCTGTGAAATGTCAAAGGGTGTAGGCGGATCGCTGCCCTAAAAGAGTTCCACACTGTAAACTTGTTATTGAAAGTTCACTTGAAATGCTTTGGTATTGTATTTGTTTGAAATGTTAAGATGTATTTCTACTGTGAAAGCTGAGTTGCTGAGAATCCCTTGTACGAAAAGTAACAGTATGTTGGATCATTGTTTCAGAGTCTATGTTGATTCAGTTGGTGTAGTATGCAATATTACTTACCTTGAGTTCAAACTGCAGAGCATGTTTTCAACAAAAAAACGCTTAGAATATGTAAACATTTTTCTTTTGTTTTAAAAGAAGGGGGATGTAATAATCATATGTGTAAACATACTGAATTATAATTGGATGCATTTTACCGCCATATCATACTGTGCTATGATTGGTTAAGACCACCCAAATGGTTAGGTCATGGTCAGTTTGATCCTGGTTGGCGATACGTGAACATGCCGGTTATAGCTAGCTAATAAAGAGCTATGTTAAGAAATATCCTGTAGTACTGCATTTTATTATTTTGTACAAAGTGTGCAAAACAAGACAGTCGACTACTGGAGAGGATCCTTCATCGTGGTTCTCTTTACCCAGGAGAGGACAATATGTACCCATCTTTCTAGCTACTATAACCTAAGCTTGAAGGTTAGCTTGCCAATGCTGGCTCTGCTTCGCCAACAACATGTCTACTAGCCTCCTTTTAGAGTTCTGAACGTGATTACTTTTTAAGCAAAACGCACAAAGCCTGGTAAAACGAGCGGGGTATCATTTGTATCCCACTCAATAAGCAAAACACCAGCTGTGGACACTTAACTTCAGTCTACACTTCACTAGAACAAGTCAACAAAAAAATGGGAAAGGATCACTGAACCTGGGCTGCATTTAGTACGTTTTTACGTTCTGGAACGTTTAATTTAACGGAAACGGTGCTGTACTCAACTACCAGTTGAAAAAAGGGGAAGGGTTGGGTAACGCTGTCAGCATGGCAAATGCCGCCCCCCAAATAAAAATAATACATGCATTGTCCCAGCAATAATATATGCAAGTCCTATAATAAGCAAAGACAAATTATAGCTCTGTTTTCAATCAAAATAAAACAGGCTCATAGAAATGGCTGGAACGGTATCATACACATCCATGCGTTTGATACCATTCCATTTACAACATTCCAGATATTATTACAAGCCACCCTCCCCCTCAGCAGCCTCCTCTTTGTGTGGGTTTTGAAAGAATTTGACTATTGCCTGCACAGACAATGAATTATTAGCCTACATATTCATATTGACCATAACCTGACCTGATTATTATGTCCTGGAGGTTGGCCTTCCTTCTTTTCTCTTCTTCCACAGCGAAAAGCAAGCTGTGAAAGGTCCCTTTCTCTTGCAGCTCTGCCAACACATCAGCAATCACGTGACCCACAAACTGACTGTATGCCAGGAAGACAGAGAGAGAGAGAGACAGCATGATCGTTATGTATGAGGTAGATGGCATACAGGGTACTTTTTGGATTCACAGTTAATACAGTCTGCTCTGCACCTTGGAAATGTTTGACAAATGTAAACAATGGCAATGTGTTTAGTTCAGTGGTTGACCTGAAAAAGATCCCAATGAAAAGTTGTCTCGTGTGCATAATAAATCATAATACATCTCTGTTTGAAGCACAGAGTTGTGGGCTTCTATTTTATTAAATTGTCTGGAACCTAGCTCTGGTCCAAGTCGGAACGTGCACTAAAGCCCCGAACAAGAGCTATCTGGAACCCACCTGTCTCTCTGCACCTTGGCCAGGTTGTCAGGGGACAGTGGGTTCTCCTCTAGTGTGCGGTTCAGTTCCTTCTGGGATCTGTGCAGCTCACGGGTGGCATCTGACAGTCTCCCAGACTCTCTCTCAAACTGACGGGCTGCTTTCAGGTTCTGCTCCGCCCCTTTCTGCTGTTCAAGGACCTGTCCAATGTCGGCTGACACAAACTTCCACAAAAACATATGAATACGGGCTGAATAGGAGAAAATTACAGCTTAGATAGCAAGCATACCATTAATTTGCTAAAGACGCATCATCGCTTGAAAAAGCCAACTGACATTAGCTCCGCGTATAATGTTAGCTGAGGATAATCAGATAATACCTTATCAGCTTCTGGACGACCCCTGTAGGTGTCGGGCATGATGTGACCCAGCACTGACAGCTGTGCCTCACAGTCCTGGAGCACTGTACACACGCTGAGCAGCTCTACCCCAGACAAAGGAACCGACATCCTGATGGTCTGTGAACACTGAATTCGAGCGAAATTAGCCAAGCAATTTACAACATCACCTATCTAGCTAGCTACTAACGATACCGTTTTCTAACTGTGACATTTTTGTGTTAGAAAATATCCTGGGCAAAATGCTCAATAACACAATCAACAGATTCGTAGCTAGGTATATTTCTTACGTGTCTTCACGGAACGTGTTGAAGTTTACTAGCTATATTTATGGACAATAAAAGGCCAGTAGTTTAACTAGAGCATAGTTTAGCTAGTCTAGCAGCACACTTGGTAGTTTACCCCGGTTACCCTGGTAACGCACAACATTTGATTATTGTTTTCAAAAAATGACAAATTCTTATCTACTTTGATTATTATGTTGTGTGAAACGCACGAGAATGCAATAAAGTGACAGTTGAATAGTTAGATACAAATAAATACATGTTTTGATTATGCGTTTCTGTCGTAACCGACTACGTGAATTTCCCAGCATTCCATTCTAACTTCCTTTTCTGCCATTTTTCTTACAGTGAAGGTGAGAATTACAAAAGGCCACTTTTATAAAATCGAAATTTCTATGTTATTAAGTCTACATTTGGCATAATGTAGTATAACTCACTCACACAAACACGAGTCCAGCTCTTTGGCAGATTTTCAGTCTGTGTTGTCTCTCTGTTCAGTTTTTCACAAATGTCTCCTGATGTACTGGCCTGTCTCCTGGTAGCGCCTCCATGCTCTGGACACTACGCTGACAGACACAGCAAACCTTCTTGCCACAGCTCGCATTGATGTGCCATCCTGGATGAGCTGCACTACCTGAGCCACTTGTGTGGGTTGTAGACTCCGTCTCATGCTACCACTAGAGTGAAAGCACCGCCAGCATTCAAAAGTGACCAAAACATCAGCCAGGAAGCATAGGAACTGAGAAGTGGTCTGTGGTCACCACCTGCAGAACCACTCCTTTATTGGGGGTGTCTTGCTAATTGCCTATAATTTCCACCTTTTGTCTATTCCATTTGCACAACAGCATGTGAAATGTATTGTCAATCAGTGTTGCTTCCTAAGTGGACAGTTTGATTTCACAGAAGTGTGATTGACTTGGAGTTACATTGTGTTGTTTAAGTGTTCCCTTTATTTTTTTGAGCAGTGTATTAATACATGGCTATAATCAGTAGGTGTTATATGTAGAGTTAGCGACCAAGCCTATGTGTTGAGGTGCTCCCACAATAATGTGATTTGTACCACATCTAGGGCTGTGGCGGTCATAAAATCTTGTCAGCTGGTTGTCATGCAAAAGCTGCCTGTCTCACGGTAATTTACTGTTAATTAACATCAACACGTTTAACATTTCCAGGTATCCATGCAAACATGACGCTGATGCACACCTTTGGAACATCTACATTTTAAAAAAGTATAATAAATCAATTCAATATACACCATCACAGTAAATCCATGATTTGTTCTAGGCAGGTCTAAAGAAACATGATGATATGAAGAAAATGTATTTCAGAAGAACAGAACATGAGTTAGCCTACTGTATGTTATCTGGCTGTGAGCCATGCCATAGGCTGTAGGTTTGTTCATTTAGCAGACAAGATACACTATATATACAAAAGTATGTGGACACCCGATGAATGAGTGGATTTGGCTATTTCAGCCACACCCTTTGCTGACAGTTGTGTGAAATGGAGCACATAGCCATGCAATCTCCATAGACAAATATTGTCAGTAGAACGGCCTTTCTGAAGAGCTCAGTCACTTTCAATGTGGCACCGTCATAGGATGCTATGGCTATGTTGAGCATAAAAGTGATCATTTGAACAGGTCCTATACACTAGATTTAGAGTTATTTGGCAACTTTAGTTGTGAATGATATAAACCATAGAATGTCGTAGAAATCAAAAGATATATGGGCTGCATGTGACTATAGGCTATTGATCATTTGAGAAAGTCACAAAAAAAGCTTGCCACTTTTCCGCTGGTTCATTTCACTCATGTCAGGTAGGCTACTGCGGTTATTTTGCCTTGACAGGTGATATTCCGCCCAAACTCTGTATGTCATGGCCTCTCCAACCCTGTTCCTGCAGCTACAGTATGCTTAATTTGGGAAACCAAGTGAAAACTGTTCGGGAACATCGATAGTGACATGTTTTCACAATGCAACTTATTTAATTAAACGGTTGACAGCCCCTCTGCATGCTGGAGAAAGGAATGAAGGAGAGAAGGGAGGAGATAAACGCACGGTGGTGAGATTCTGTAGCGAATGGTAATGTAATGCCTATTAATTATGAAAACATTTTTTTAAATATATTACTAGCCTATTCAAAATCAAATTCTCTATAATTGTAGGGTAACGCTGCATTTATTTAATTTAGGCTAGACCAATTATGTACCAAAGATATCTTAAATCAGTATTTATTTGTATGTTTTTCTGCCATGTGTAATATGCGGTAGGCTATATTTTGTATATTTTGTATCATTATAATTCAGGATTTTTTGGGGGCTTGGGCTCATATATAGGCCAATGCGTAATCATAAGCTCTAATATGCATATACAGTGCATTCGGAAAGTATTCAGACCCCTTGACTTTTACCACGTTTTGTTAGTCTTATTCTAAAATAGATTAAATACGTTTTTTCCCTTATTAATCTACACACAATACCCCATAATGACAAAGCGAGAATAGGTTTTTAGACATTATTGCACATTTATATAAAAATAAAAAAACAGATACCTTATTTATGTAAATATTCAGACCTTTTGCTATGAGACTCGAAATTGAACTCAGGTACATCGATCACCCTTGAGGTGTTTCTAACTATGGTAAATTCAGTTGATTGGACATGATTTGGAAAGGCACACACCTGTCTATATAAGGTCCCAGAGTTGATAGTGCATGTCAGAGCAAAAAAACAAGCCATGAGGACAAAGGAATTGTCTGTAGAGCTCCGAGTTAGGATAGTGTCAAGGCACAGATCTGGGGAAGGGTACCAAAACATTTCTGCAGCATTGAAGGTCTCCAAGAACACAGTGGCATCCATCATTCTTAAATGGAAGAAGTTTGGAACCACCAAGACTCTTCCTAGAGCTGGCTGCCCGGCCAAACTGAGCAATCGGGGGAGAAGGGCCTTGGTCAGGAGGGTGACAAATCAAATTTATTTATATAGCCCTTCTTACATCAGCTGATATCTCAAAGTGCTGTACAGAAACCCAGCCTAAAACCCCAAACAGCAAGCAATGCAGGTGTAGAAGCACGGTGGCTAGGAAAAACTCCCTAGAAAGGCCAAAACCTAGGAAGAAACCTAGAGAGGAACCAGGCTATGAGGGGTGGCCAGTCCTCTTCTGGCTGTGCCGGGTGGAGATTATTACAGAACATTGTCAAGATGTTCTAATGTTCATAAATGACCAGCATGGTCAAAAAATAATAATCACAGTAGTTGTCGAGGGTGCAACAAGTCAGCACCTCAGGAGTAAATGTCAGTTGGCTTTTCATAGCCGATCATTCAGAGTATCTCTACCGCTCCTGCTGTCTCTAGAGAGTTGAAAACAGCAGGTCTGGGACAGGTAGCACGTCCGGTGAACAGGTCAGGGTTCCATAGCCGCAGGCAGAACAGTTGAAACTGGAGCAGCAGCAAAGCCAGGTGGACTGGGGACAGCAAGGAGTCATCATGCCAGGTAGTCCTGAGGCATGGTCCTAGTGCTCAGGTCCTCCGAGAGAATGAATGAGAGAATTAGAGAGAGCACACTTAAATTCACACAGGACACCGGATAAGACAGGAGAAGTACTCCAGACACATAAACTACTGCAGCATAAATACTGGCGGCTGAGACAGGAGGGGTCAGGAGACACTGTGGCCCCATCCGATGATACCCCCGGACAGGGCCAAACAGGCAGGATATAACCCCACCCACTTTGCCAAAGCACAGCCCCCACACCACTAGAGGGATATCTTCAGCCTCCAGCGACGCCCTCCTGTCCGGAGCAGCCAGAGTCTCCCTCCTGTCCGGAGCAGCCAGAGTCTCCCTCCTGTCCGGAGCAGCCAGAGTCTCCCTCCTGTCCGGAGCAGCCAGAGTCTCCCTCCTGTCCGGAGCAGCCAGAGTTTCCCTCCTATTCGGGGTCCGTTGTAAGGGTCCCCAGTCCGGGGTCGGCGGCAAGGGTCGCCACTCCAGAGGCGCTACATAAGGGGGCCAAGACTAAGGTGGAGTGGGGTCTACGTCCCGCACCAGAGCCGCCACCGCGGTGTAATGCCCACCCAGACCCTCCCCTATTGGTTCAGGTTTTGCGGCCGGAGTCCGCACCTTTGGGGGGGGGTACTGTCACGCCCTGACCGTAGATTGTTTTGTATGTTTCTATTTTTAGTTTGGTCAGGGTGTGATGTGGGTGGGTATTCTATGTTGTAGGTCTAGGTTTTCTATTTCTATGTGTTTGGCCTGGTATGGTTCCCAATCAGAGGCAGCTGTCTATCGGTGTCTCTGATTGAGAGCCATACTTAGGTAGCCTGTTTTCCCAATTTTGTTTGTGGGTGGTTGTTTTCTGTTTAGTGTATGTCACCTTGCAGAACTGTTCGTTTGTCGCTTTGTTGTTTTTTGTATAAGTGTTTTTATTGATTAAAAGGTATAATGAATACTTGCCACGCTGCTACTTGGTCCTCTTCTCCTTCTCCAGATGACAATCGTTACAGCGACATCATTGAAGTATACATAGAAGAGAGTCGGACCAAGAATTGAACCCTGTGGCACCCCCATAGAGACTGCCAGAGGCCCGGACTACAGGAAGCCGATTTTACACACTGAACTCTATCGGAGAAGTAGTTGATGAACCAGGCGAGGCAACCATTTGAGAAACCAAGGCTGTTGAGTCTGTCGATAAGGATGTGGTGATTGACAGAGTCGAAAGCCTTGGCCAGGTCAATGAATACGGCTGCACAGTATTGTTTCTTATAGATGGCGGTTAAGATATCGTTTAGGACCTTGAGCGTGGCTGAGGTGCACCCATGACCATGATAGAGCATGACGCTTGCAACGCCAGGGTAGTGGGTTCGATTCCCGTCACCACCCATACATAAACGACAGCAGGTTTTATTGTATGTCGCTTTGGATAAAAGCGTCTGATGAATGACATATTCTTTTTATATATTCACTTACTTGCTATACAATGTAGAGAGAAAAAGGGTCAATTCAGGAGGGAGCTACGAAATTCATGTCCAAACGTTGTTTTCTTTGCCTGATGTCATTAGAAATTACATAGAATTAATCATTAGCTTGTTCTCTACAATATTATAACATTAATATACTTGTACTTGACAGTGTTGATGAAATAATAACGATCATTTGCTGTGACCATTACTAGTTTAGACTGCACCGCACTTGGTTGTATGTGTTCCATATTTGGTGTTGTGAGGTTAAATATCTCAGAGTAAATCATCGGTAACTTTTCAACAATATTTGGTAGAGACATTGGGTTTAGACTATTGTTTTCTGACATAATGTTCTATTGATTGGGCATATTTGTAAACCTTGAATGAATTAATAATTTTATGTTTTTTGCTACTTTGCCACCAGATGCTTTCCTATATCGTTGGTATAATATAAAATACAAATACCAAATATTGTGTTTTATAAAGTCACTAGCTAGATTGGATGAATGAGACAAACAAGGTGATTGTTTTTATTGTGTTGTTTATTTCCTGAAAGTATAGTCTTTGCCACAGTGGGCTATAAAGTCTTTTGGAGGGCATTTTGACCAAATTCAGACAAGGGGGCCACAGCCCAAGGGAAAAAAGCACTGAAGGCTCTACACTACCGGTCAAAAGTTTTAGAACACCTACTCATTCAAGGGTTTTTCTTTATTTTTACTATTTTCTACATTGAAAAAAAAATAGTGAAGACATCAAAACGATGAAATAACACATATGGAATCATGTAGTAACCAAAAAAGTGTTAAACAAATCCAAATATATTTTAGATTCTTCAAAGTAGCCAGCCTTTGACCTTGATGACAGCTTTGCACACTCTTGGCATTCTCTCAACCAGCTTCATGAGAAAGTCACCTGGAATGCATTTCAATTAACAGGTGTGCCTTCTTAAAAGTGGAATTTCTTTCCTTTTTAAAGCGTTTGACACAATCAATTGTGTTTTGACAAGGTGGGGGGGTATACAGAAGATAGCCCTATTTGATAAAATACCAAGTCCATATTATGGCATGAACAGCTCAAATAAGCAAAGAGAAACAACAGTCCATCTGTTTTTCAACAGGACAATGACCCAACACACCTCCAGGCGGTGTAAGGGCTATTTTACCAAGAAGGAGAGTGACGGAGTGCTGCATTAGATAACCTGGCCTCCTCAATCCCCCGACCTCAACCAAATTGAGATGTTTTGAGATGAGTAGGACCGCAGAGTAAAGGAAAAACAGCCAACAAGTGCTCAGCATATGTGTGAACTCCTTCAAGACTGTTGGAAAAGCATTCCAGGTGAAGTTGGTTAAGAGAATGCCAAGAGTGTGCAAAGCTGTCATCAAGGCAAAGGGTGGCTATTTGAAGAATCTGAAATATATGATATGTTTCACACTTTTTTGGTTACTACATGATTCCATTTCAGTTATTTCATAGTTTTGATGTCTTCACTATTATTCAACAATGTAGAAAATAGCATTTTCTTCTTTGACGCACCTTATGTCTAAACTTCTTTACAGTGAAATGATTTTGATTGGTGATCTCAACTGGTGTTGGTTAAAGCCGGTGTCTGATGATTTAAAAATGTTTTGTAATTCTATGAATTTTACCCAGTTGATTAACTCACCCACTCGCCCAAATCTTAAATGCCCAGATAAATCTACCCTGATTGATTTGATATTGTAACGGCAGCCTTCCTCCTCTTCGTCTGAAGAGGAGGTGTAGCAGGGATCGGACCAAGACGCAGCGTAGCTCGTGTTCAACATGTTTTTAATAAACAAGACGAAACTGTGAACACTTACAAATAACAAAATAACAAACGTGGCAAACCGAAACAGCCCTATCTGGTGCAGAGAAAACACAGAGACAGGAAACAACCACCCACAAACCCCAACACAAAACAAGCCACCTATATATGATTCCCAATCAGAGACAACACAAAACATCTGCCTCTGATTGAGAACCATATTAGGCCAAACATAGAAACAGACAAACTAGACACACAACATAGAAATGCCCACCCAGCTCACGTCCTGACCAACACTAAAACAAGCAAAACACACAAGAACTATGGTCAGAACGTGACAGTACCCCCCTCCTGAGGTGCGGACTCCGAACGCACCCCCTAAAACTCTAGGGGAGGGTCTGGGTGGGCATCTGTCCGCGGTGGCGGCTCCGGCGCTGGACGAGGACACCACTCCACCATTGTCTTAGTCCCCCTCCTTTGAGTGGCGACCCTCGCCGCCGACCTTGGCCTAGGAACCCTCACAAAGGGCCCCATCAGACTGAGGAGACAGCTTAGGACAGAGAGGTAGCTCAGGACAGAGAGGTAGCTCAGGACAGAGAGGTAGCTCAGGACAGAGAGGTAGCTCAGGACAGAGACATAGCTCCGGACGAATGGCAGCTCCGGACTGAATGGCAGCTCCGGACTGAATGGCAGCTCCGGACTGAATAGCAGCTCCGGAATGGAGGGCAGCTCATGACTGGAGGGCAGCTCATGACTGGAGGGCAGCTCATGACTGGCTGGCGGCTCTGGCAGCTCCTGACTGGCTGGCGGCTCTGGCAGCTCCTGACTGGCTGGCGGCTCTGGCAGCTCCTGACTGGCTGGCGGCTCTCGCAGCTCCTGACTGGCTGGCGGCTCTGGCAGCTCCCTACAGGTGTACCCGTCTGCCCAGCGCCGCCTGCACTGCCCGTCTGCCCAGCGCCGCCTGCACTGCCCGTCTGCCCAGCGCCGTCTGAGCTGTCCGTCTGCCTAGCGCCGCCTGCGCTGCCCGTCTGCCCAGCGCCGTCTGAGCCGCCCATCTGTCCTGAGCCTTCAAAGCCGCCCGTCTGTCCTGAGCCTTCAAAGCCGTCCGTCAGTCAGGAGCCGCTAGAGCCGTCCGTCAGTCAGGAGCCGCTAGAGCCGTCCGCCAGTCAGGAGCTGCCAGAGCCGCCCGCCAGACAGGTGCTGCCAGAGCCGCCCGTCAGACAGGAGCTGCCAGAGCCGTCAGACAGACAGGGGCTGCCAGAGCCGCCAGCCAGCCAGGAGCTGCCAGAGCCGCCAGCCAGCCAGGAGCTGCCAGAGCCGCCAGCCAGCCAGGAGCTGCCAGAGCCGTCAGTCAGCCAGGATCTGCCAGAGCCGTCAGTCAGCCAGGATCTGCCAGAGTCGTCAGTCAGCCAGGATCTGCCAGAGATACCTGTCACGCCGGCGATGCCGGAATTCCCCCTCAGTCCGGAGCTGCCCCTCAGTACGGAGCTGCCCCTCAGTCCGGAGCTGCCCCTCAGTCCGGAGCTGTCCCTTAGTCCAGTGGGGTTAATATGGAGGGTCGCCATTAAGAGGAGGCCACGGAAGCGGGGATTGACTATGGTGGGGTGGGGGCCACGTCCAGAGCCAGAGCCGCCACCGTGGACAGATGCCCACCCAGACCCTCCCCTATAGGTTCAGGTTTTGCGGCCGGAGTGTACTGTCACGTTCCTGACCTTATTTCCTTTGTTCAGTCTTGTTTAGTTGGTCAGGACGTGAGCTGGGTGGGCATTCTATGTTATGTGTTTCTATGTTGGGTTTATTGTTTGGCCTAATATGGTTCTCAATCAGGGACAGGTGTTTGTCATTGTCTCTGATTGGGAACCATAGTAAGGTTGACTGTTTTCACTGTTTGTTTGTGGGTGATTGTTCCTGTTCGTTGCGTTCATTGTCTCTATGTTCACATGTTCAGGTCTGTAGCGTCGTTAGTTTCATTTTCTGTTTATTGTTTTGTTCGTGTTGTTAAGTATTCCAATAAATATGGAAACGTAGCACGCTGCAATTTGGTCCTCCTCTCTTCCACCTAACGACGAGCGTTACAGATATTAACAAATGTTCCACATAAATATTCTGCGGTTGGTGTTTTTTGTAATGATTTAAGTGACCATTGTGCTGTTGTTGCTGTTAGAAATACTAAGGTTCCTAAGACAAACCCACGTTTTATTCGTAAGAGAAATTTGAAGTGTTTTAATGAGCAGGCTTTCTTTCATGATTTGTTTCATTTTGACTGGAGCAAGATTGAGCTTATCCCTGATGTGGAAACTGCCTGGATATTCTTTCATTATGTTTTTTTCCCAAATAGTAAACAAACATGCCCCATTCCGCAGGTTCAGGGTTAAAGGGCCGGATAATCCATGGTTTTCTTCTGAGCTGTCTTGTATTATTCACGACCGTAATCTAGCCTGGGCTAAAGCAAGGAAATCATGTTCTGATGCTGATTGGCTTATTTTTAGGCAATTACGAAACAAGTGTTATTTTCTTCTCAGGAAGGCCAAGTCTGAATATTTTATGTCTGTTACCACTGATAACCTGAATGACCCTAGAAAGTTTTGGAAGGCTATTAAGTCTATGTCTGGTAACAGTAATGTTACTGAATTACCGTCATGTGTTTTGAAGGACTCTCTTGCTGTATATGACAAAACTGAAATGCTGAATTGTTTCAATGAGCACTTTGTATCATCTGGTAGGCTGTTTGATTCAGTGTCCTCTGTCTCTGTACAACCCTGTGTGGATGAACCAGTGTCCTCTGTCTCTTTACAACCCTGTGTGGATGAACCAGTGAGAGCTGGTCAAACTTTTAGCTTTTTGCCATTCTCAGTGCAGGTGGTACATAAAGCCCTGAAATCCTTAGATCAGAGAAAGCCTGCAGGTCCTGATCTTTTGGATCCCTGCTTTTTAAATCTGGCAGCTGATTTCATAGCTGAACCACTTACATATCGGTTCAATCTAACCCTGGAATGTAATGATATTCCGAAAATCTGGAAATTAGCATTTGTCCTACCACTTTTAAAAGTGGGAGATCCAACTCTTTTAAATAATTATAGGCCAATCTCAAAGCTGTCACCCCTGGTGAAAATACTTGAAACCCTTGTGAGTGAACAGCTAAAAGAGTTTTTAATTACTAACTCTATTTTATCAATGTACCAATCGGGCTTCAGGAAGAAGTATAGCACAATTACAGCAGCCATGAAGGTTTTAAATTATATCACTGAAGCCCTTGACAAAAAACAACACTGTGTCTCACTTTTTATTCATCTCTCTAAGGCTTTTGATACAGTTTATCATGCTATACTAAGGCAGAGATTGTCGAGTGTCGGTCTTTCAGAGCATGCAGTTGCATGGTTTGCTAACTATCTGTCTGATATAACTCAGTGCACTCAATTTGATGGGCTTATGTCTGTTAAATTGTCTGTCTTTAATGGTGTGCCCCAAGGCTCTGTACTTGGTCCTCGCTTATTCACTATTTATTTAAATGATTTAGACAAAAATGTCCAAAATGCGCAACTTCATTTTTATGCTGATGATACTGTTATTTACTGTTGTGCCTCGTCTCTTACAAAAGCTTTCCAGAACTTGCAAACGGCTTTTTATACTGTTCAACATACCTTGTGTCAATTGAAGCTTATCCTCAATACTGACAAAACTAAACTAATGGTGTTTTCTAAAGCAAGAAATAGACCTCTGAACCTTTCACCTATTACTACCTGTCAGGGCAAGGAGATTGAGGTTGTAACCTCATATAAATATCTTGGAATTTTAATTGCATATTCAACAACTTACAAAAAAATTGAAGCTGAAATTCTGATTTTATTTTAGGAATAAGGCCTGTTTTTCTTTTGAAGCCAGGAGGCTAGTATCAGCTACATGTATGCCTTTACTAGACTATGGGGATATTTTATATATGAATGCTTCCGCTCAGTGTTTGAGATCAATTGATACCCTTTACCATGGCACTTTGAGATTTTTTTAAAACTGCAAAACCCTTACGCACCACTGCACTTTGTATACCAGGGTTGGCTGGCCTTCTCTAGTCACTCATAGGCTCAGTCACTGGTATACTTTGATTTATTAAGCCATTTTGGGTTTACTACCATTTTATTTGGGCATTTTTATTGTTCAGAAATGTGGTGGGTACTCTCTTCGTTCGCTGGACTTTATCCTGCTAACTGTTCCAAATGTCCGAACTGAATTTGGTAAAAGGGCTTTTATGTACTCTGCGCCATCGTCTTGGAACGCCTTACAAAATACTTTTAAACTGGAAGAACTTGTCCCGATTGGTATTTTTAAATCACTGATGAATGATCTTGAGACTGATTCCCTGACCTGTCAATGTTTTTAATTTGCTGTTTTTGATTTTTGTTATACTCTTGTGAATTCAATGGTTTCTACTAGATTACTTGTAGTTTTTCATGTTGTTTGTCTGTATTTTTGTAATGACTTGGTGCTGCCTATCTTGGCCAGGACGCTCTTGAAAAGGAGATTTTAAATCTCAATGAGCCCTTCCTGGTTAAATAAATAGTAAAAATAAAGAAAAACCCTTGAATGAGTAGGTGTTCTAATAGCAATAAGGCACCACTGAGGTTTGTGGTATATAGCCAATATACCACCCCTCCTTGGGCCTTACTGCTTAAATAACCCATATCTCTTTTATAACAGGATATTATCATTGACTATATGAAAGTGCATGTATGAATGAGTCTGATTTACCGTTTTCAATGGCAGGTTCACCTTCTGAAGCCGGATGAGGTTCCCAAAGCGTGCTGCACAACCACCAAGCTCAGTCCCATCTCTGTACTCTTCTACGCTGACAACAACAACGTGATCCTAAAGAAGCATCGCAACATGGTGGTCAAGACCTGTGATGCCTGTGACACCAGTGGTAGCCCATCTATCTATTCTTAATTTTAATCAACTTAATTGCCATTGTTCCAAAAGAAACAAACAGGGTAAAATAACTTGCAACCAGCAGTTGATAGCAATAATCTGTCAATATGCTGATAAATAGTATGTATCTAATATATTGATTTTGAGTCAGAGTGGTATATGAACAACACCCATTGGACCTATAACCATACTTCACTTTTGATTAACTAAACTATTCAAATCTACAGTAATTCAGATAATTACATCACCCCTTCATGTCATATATTCTGTGACCAATCAAAGCTGTAAAGTACTGTATCATAAGTATATCAATGCTAAAATTCTACCCTTTTGATGACTATAATATCTTGTTGAACCATGAATTTGTCATTGTCTCTTTTAGAAGTACTAAACATGGTTTGCAAAAAATACACGTTTTTCTTCTTCTTTAATCATACTTTTAACCAGTACAAGTTAGTAACAATGGAAAATGGCAACAAACAAAAAAATGTTTGGCCATTTTTGTATGTACAGTGTAACAAATACACAGTGATGTATGTCCTTGTCAACAGATATCTGGAGGACTGTATACGGCTATATTTGTAATAAACTATACTGAACAAAAAAACGCAACATGTAAAAGGTTGGTCCCATGTTTCATGAGCTGAAGTTAAAGGTCCCGGGAAATGTTCTGTACGCCAAAAAAAAAAAAAGTGAGCATTTCTCCATTGCCAAGATAATCTATCCACATTGAAAGGTGCACCATATCAAGAAACTGATTAACTAGCATGATCATTACACAGGTGCACCTTTTGCTGGGGACAAAAGGCCACTAAAATGTGCATATTTGTCACAACACAATGCCACAGACGTCTGAAGTTCTGAGGGATTGTGCAATTGGTATGCGGACTGCAGGAATGTCAACCAGAGCTGCTGCCAGAGAATTGAATGTTCATTTCTCTACCATAAGTCGCTTCCAACTTCATTTTAGAGAATTTGGCAGTACATCCAACCGACAATTTTCCTGCCTGCTAGCCATTCAAAATGTAACGATTCCTTTTGGGTGTCAGGGAAAATGTATGGAGTAAAAAGTAAATTATTTTCCTTAGAAATGTAGTAAAGTAAAAGTTGTCAAAACTATAAATAGTAAAGTACAGATACCCCCCAAAACTACTTACATCTACCAATAGTATAATCCATCTCCCTGTATTATCTGCTTCATGACTCAATATATGAGCCTTAAAGTTGCCTTTTAAAATAGGGACACCTGCTGACCGATTAGTACCAAATGAAAACCAAATGTCATTCATATCATCACCATTGACACTTCCAAAACGCAGTATCTGTGCAACAGGCATGAGTTTCTTGAATGAAATAAGTCGGCACTCTTACCCTTACAATACAAAAATAAAGATCTCCTTTTCAAAAAATGACAGATTCCCCTGGCATTAATAGAAAAAAACAGAAATGGACATTTACTATCAAAGTGACTATATGAAGAATATTAAACTTGTATACGTTCACATGAATCGGGTTCTCATAAAAAGAAAAGGTCTTACTAGTTGCAAATAAAAACATACCTTTGCACCACGTAAGTGGTTGATCTAAATTATATATATTTATACAATTGCAAATAACATTGTACCATAGATTGGTAAAAACGAATAGCCATCAAGCTAACATTAAGTGTCAGTGCGAATTTCCCTGCCATAAAAAAAATATATATATAAAAAAAGTTTGGCTCACACAAACAATGCTCTTTCCTCAATAAATATCTAGTTTTATCAAATTAGCAAATAAAACTCAGTCCTGCACAACTCACTTGACAAGTCCAGCAGTCAACAAACTAGGCGACAGCGTGAATTTCCCTTCCATTAACAAAAGCCTTAGCTCCCGCAAAGTATGCCCTTTTCCCTTCCTTCCTTGCTCTCTCAATTATCGGCCACAGACGATTCAGAGCTTCTTTGTCAAATGGAAGCTGCTCCTTGGTTGGGGTATTCGGGTATGAATCGCATTCACCCCCCTTTTTTACACCGCAAGCATATGAGTGAGTTTCAACAATGCCTCTTTTCTCCTTAGAAGTTTCAACATTGATTATCTCAGCAACAGTTTGGTCATGTCCTGATTACATGCTACTAGCTATGAAGACGTTAGCAGGCTAATTTAACTACACACGCTGACACTTTTCGATAGCTAGCTTGTTCGTTGGAAATAGTCAAAAATATATGTCAAAGGTTTGATTAATTACAAAATTATTCATTGTATGGTTAGATATCATTTTTTGTGAAAAAAAAACAAATTGCAACTGCAGTCTAAAACTATAAACTTTGTGAGAAAACCCCAAAATTGTTCCTCAGCTAGAAATGTTACACCCTCTCATGTCGCAATCTTTACCATATCACTGATTTCATGGAGCTCTCCTGCTCATCATTTACTTCACAAAATCCCGCAAACGTGAAAGCGTCAGAAATAAACATTGCGAGATTGTACATATGTGTGAGTCAGAGATTTGAAAGCAGACGCTTTCATCCAAAACGATGTACAGTAATCCGTACATACATTTTACGTTTGGTTGGCCCAGGGAAATTAGAGTTTTTCGAGCTTTTCGAAGCAATTTTTGTATATCTTTCTTTGTAGTACTGTATGTATTCAATCATTTCGAATTGATCACTTCCCACTGGGTACATACATCAATTCAATGTTTATTCCACGTTGGTTCAACGTAATTTAATTGGAATTACATTGATATTGTGTCACAGTGAATTTTATAATCTGCAGTCAATTTAATTATGTTTTCATGTGCCATGATTCTGACATTTTACATATGATCCTCATAGGATTAGGCTACATAATTACAGTGGTGCAGTAAATGTAATCTCAATTCAATACGATGTGCATATACTGTACATATAGCCAATATAGCTATTAAACCCATGTTCAGTGACTGTAATCTGTGACGCAAGTGGCCTAATATGTTTGTGACGTTCCATGTAAACCACGGTATTGTTTAAAACTCGATTCTGATTGGCTTGCAGGTCATTCTACAGTGTAAATTATAAATGAAAACGTGCTTTTATAGCAGTGTTACAGATTCACAATACCGAGCGTGTCTCAACCCGTACCGCGCTTTTATCTACCTAAAGGTATCTTCACGCACGACTGGATAGGCCTTTTGGATACGCTTGTCCAAGGTAAGGATATGCATCAAGCTATAGCTACTTTTAATGTTTTAGTTCCGAATTTAAGTTACTCCAGTCAAGTGATTCATCGTAAAAGTTTGTTGTTTTGACTGAGCAGTCCAATGGCCAATAACATACATAGATTATGCATTAGGCAATGCACAAGTCAGTGTTTAGGTCAGAATATAAAGTTGCTACTTCCGTCAACTCTAGTTACTCAATTCAAGTGATTAATCGTAAAATTGAGTTGTTTTGACTGTCAAAACAAATAACTTTGATGGAATATTCAAAATTATAATGGCAATTATGAATCACAAATTCACAACATTACTTGCATTTCAATGATTCATCCAGGCCCAAGACATAAAGTTGCCTGAAAGCTGTGTAACAATCATTCCATTGCTGACCCATAGGATGGTAATCACGTACATGATTGGCTTAATCTAGAATCATGGATACCTTTCATGTGAGTACACACACCATATTTTTTTTTTTTTACATATCTCAGAAGGAAGATACCTCAATATCTGGAAGCACTGTCTCATGTACAATTGTTAATGCTATCTCTGAAATGTCTAACAAAATGTTGACTTGATCGTTTCATCAAGACCCTCTCATCACAAGTTGGAACTAGTGGTCAACATTGGGACAATGCAGCCATAAATAACATGGACCAATATTTTAATGGAGGTAAGCACTACACTTCTGATGGGTTTAAAGATTGTATTACATTATCTAAAAGTGAGAAAGTAAACCCCAGCTGTTATTCTTTTCACAGGGAAGGACAATCCCCATTATGCCATGAATGTTTCATTGCTGAACAACCATAGATATGTTTCCTCTAATTTGGCTCCCGTTCCTCCAACAGTGAGCAAGACCTGCCAGCAGAGCTCACTGGAGCAGGGAGACATCCCGTCATCCTTTTGGCACCTGACAAAGTACACTTTTTTTCTTCTAAATAACACTATAGTAACATCTTCTGCACAAAGTTACATTCCTAATAAGATTGGTGTTAAGTGAGAAAGAATCCTAAAGATGGTCCAATGGGCATGGTCTGAAGCCTCTCGTCATCTCAGTATGTTGAACCACCTGATTTCTTGCAGGCTTGAGATTCAGATCCTGCTGAACGATGTTAAGCATTCGATTAACCACATGCAGGGGACGCTGAACACCATGCAGGGGCAGTGTATTGAGTTGCAGACTGCCTTGTCTAAGGTAGTGTCAGATGAGTCTCAGATACAGAAGAATAAGTCTATGATGGTATGGTGATAATGATTGAGATGGTGATTATAATAATGATGACTAGCGGTACCCCACCCTACGGGCAGTAAATCATTGGATCTGATTAATTCAATTCAATGCAATTCAATCTTTGAGGACTGCAACCATAGAAATACAATTTATTTACACTAATAATAAGCTATTGTCAACTTCCCGTCTATGCTTATCTTGCTCATTGCTCACTGTCAATTGCTCACTGTTACCCTATGTGTGCAACTATTATTGATTTCTCACAGAAAAATAATTTGGTTTCAAATGTACCTGGGGCCATGTAAATAATTGTTAGGCTACTCATTTTGAATCCACCGGTGGCAACTTGTGTGACCATAAAAGTCTGTGTGCGATTGGGCACAGTAAAATTATTTGGTTACTGACCGGCCCTACATTATAGAAGGCCCTTCAAGTCGGAACTAGGAAATTCTGACATTTCTGACTCGCGAACTCGTTATGGAATGATGATTTCAAGTTTCCCACTTGTGAAGTATCAGAATCAACCAGTAGGAAGATCTACACTGATAACTTACATTCATTTTAACTCTGAGGTTCCAAGTTTCCGATGGCATGTTAATGCGTCAATAATTGCCATGGTAATTTTGAATGTTCAGTCAGTGAGCATTATGGGTAATTATCCTACATACTTACATCAAATACTTTATGATAGCATCATCTCCTGTAGTAACAGTGCCATTCCAAACACAATAAATGTGAAAATTAACAAAGATACAAAATATTGCTAAAGTGAAGAAAATCAGCTCAAAATTGTAGGAGGCAATGCCCCTGCAGCAGGGAGGCTTACGGTATTATAATATATTATAGATAACATTAATATAATTTGTGTATTTACAGTATCGTACACATACAAATGAAAGTATATGCTAGGGATTGATCTACACTGAGTGAACAAAACATTAAGAACACCTTCCTATTGAGTTGCCCTCCCCCTTGGTGGTGGACCATTGTTGATACTCAGGGAAAACTGTTGAGCGGGAAAAACCCAACAGCATGGCAGTTCTTGACACAAACCGGTGCGCCTGGCACCTACTACCATACTCTGTTCAAAGGGACTTAAATCTTTGGTCTTGCCCATTCACCCTCTGAATGACACACATACACAATCCATGTCTCAATTGTCTAAAAATCAATCTTTAACCTGCCTCCTCCCCTTCATCTACACTGAGAAGAAGATTTAACAATTAACATCAATAAGGGATTATAGCTTTCACCTGATTAGTCTATGTCACGGAAAGAGAAGGTGTTCTTAATGTTTAATACACTCAGTGTATGTATCAATGATGTTATAGATTCCAAGTGGTTGATTTTTTAGGGAATTACTATATTCTCTATATTATACCTGCAGATCATCACAGCAGCCGAAGTTGCTGTGCAGAGGGAGGAGATCCCCCGAGCATCAGGCCTCAACCCGTCACAGAGGGAGGGTATCCTCCAAACAGTCAGTGTCCCTGCACAGACGGAGGGGATCCTCCAAACAGCCAGTGTCCCTGCACAGAGGGAGGGGATCCTCCAAACAGCCAGTGTCCCTGTACAGAGGGAGGGGATTCTCTCCGAGCATCATGCCTCATCCCTGCACAGAGGAAGGGGATCCTCCAAACAGCCAGTGTCCCTGTACAGAGGGAGGGGATTCTCTCAGCACCTAGCATCACTGCGCAGAAGAAGAAGATCCTCAGAGCATCAGGCCTCATCCTTGCACAAAAGGAGTTGATCCTCCTGATGGCCAGTGTCACTGCGCAGAGGAAGGGAATCGTCCCAATGGCCAGCGTCCCTGCGCACAGGGAGGGGATTGTCCCAAAGGCAAGTGTCTCTGCTGAGAGGAATGGGATCCTCCAAACAGCCAGTGTACCTGCACAGAGGGAGGGGGTTCTCCCAGCAGCTAGCATCACTGTGCAGAGGGAGGAGATCCTCCGAGCATCAGGTCTCATCCCGTCACAGAGGGAGGGTATCCTCCAAACAGTCAGTGTCCCTGCACAGAGGGAGGGGATCCTCCAAACAGCCAGTGTCCCTGTACAGAGGGAGGGGATTCTCTCAGCAGCTAGCATCACTGCACAGAGGGAGGAGATCCTCCGAGCATCAGGCCTCATCCCTGCACAGAGGGAGGGGATCCTCCAAACAGCCAGTGTCCCTGTACAGAGGGAGGGGATTCTCTCAGCAGCTAGCATCACTGCACAGAGGGAGGAGATCCTCCGAGCATCAGGCCTCATCCCTGCACAGAGGGAGGGGATCCTCCAAACAGCCAGTGTCCCTGCACAGAGGGAGGGGATCCTCCAAACAGCCAGTGTCCCTGCACAGAGGGAGGGGGTTCTCTCAGCACCTAGCATCATTGCGCAGAGGGAGGAGATGTTCCGAGCATCAGGCCTCATCCCGTCACAGAGGGAAGGGATTCTTCCAGAATCTTCTATCACTGCGCAGAAGAAGAAGATCCTCAGAGCATCAGGCCTCATCCCTGCACAAAAGGAGTTGATCCTCCTGATGGCCAGTGTCACTGCGCAGAGGAAGGGAATCGTCCCAATGGCCAGCGTCCCTGCGCACAGGGAGGGGATTGTCCTAAAGGCAAGTGTCTCTGCTGACAGGGAGGGGATCCTCCAAACAGCCAGTGTCCCTGTACAGAGGGAGGGGGTTCTCTCAAAGGCAAGTGTCTCTGCTGAGAGGGAGGGGATCCTCCAAACAGCCAGTGTCCCTGTACAGAGGGAGGGGATTCTCTCAGCACCTAGCATCACTGCGCAGAGGGAGGAGATCCTCCGAGCATCAGGCCTCATCCCTGCACAGAGGGAGTTGATCCTCCTGAAGGCCAGCGTCCCTGCGCACAGGGAGTGGATTGTCCCAAAGGCTAGTGTCCCTGCAGAGAGAGAGGAGATCTTCCTCACAACCAGTGTCCCTGTGAAGAATGGACACAATCATCCACAACCACCTCCCATCATCCCCATGGTGGCACCACTGTGGAAATGGGATGGTGGAGCGTGTACTCCACCTGTGGATTTCTATTCCAAGAGAAGAGGTCACTTAAACTTACCTAATTAGTAAAGAAATTACCATTGTGATAGTGTGAGAATTAGCTGTTATAATTTAAATGTATGCCTCATGTGAGTGTATATCTGTAATACTTTCATGCATTTTCTACATAAAACAGGTTTAGCTCCATTTTACTTTGACATTTTAGTCATTTAGCAGACGCTCTTATCCAGAGCGACTTACAGTAGTGAGTGTATACATTTTCATACTCCAGTGAATCTCTCCAGGATTTCGCATGGATTTTTTTGATATTTGAGGATAAATATGCTAGATTTTGCAGCAACAATTATGACATTTTGCATAGCAATATGCAATTGTTTTGTCCAATTAGTTGCAAAAATGCGCTGACAAGGGAAAAAACTGTGTTGACGTGTGGCTTGATTGAACCATATTATGCAGTAAATGTGCGGTGATTGGTTGAAATTGCGAGCCCTCTTTTTGTACTGTGGTAATGGGTCAGTTCTATGCGATAATATTGTGATGATGTGACTATTTTATGCAGAAATAGTTTGGTGATTGGTCAAATTTGTAAGCCCTCTCATAATATGAGCTGAATTGTTGATTTTGCAACCAAAACAATGCGATCGCAGAGTCCTGGAGTAACCTCCCAGTAATCCCTGTGACTGCGTGTAGGTTAAGATTGGGTTGTAACAGAGTATCAGAGCCAGACGTTTCTACCTGTCAGCTAGTAGTTGTTCTGTATGGTGACATGAGCAGAGTGGCCTGACTTCTCCCACTTATTACAGATGTCCGACTTAGATATGTTGAGCATCCTGCAATGATGTCCATCACCAAGCCGGAACACTCCGAGGCCAACCCTCAGTGCCAGACTGGCAGCCGGCCGGTGGCTGAGCCCGAGACCCCTGCTGTTCACAATAACAGTGGAGGCTGGCTCAGCTGGGTTTTTGGGAGTGGAAGAGCTAATAAGAAGGAGGTTCATCTACCTGAGGACAAAGACAGATCTGTAAGGAACTGGTTCTTAACACTATATTCTATGTAGAGACAATTGAGTGGATTAAAACAAAACTATTGTGGCTTGCTTCACATTGCTAATATCTTCTTCCTCAGATTGTCTGGGATCCAACTCTGCACAGAGGGGTTAACAAAACTGAGCCCAAGGCTGAGGTACACACTTAAATTCAATGAAATTAAAAACAGTGAACAACCATTGTATTTCAACTGTGATAATATTACTAACAATTTGGAAAATGTGTTGATGTGTTTTAAAGAACAAGTGTGTACCACCACCTCCACCGATGGGGACATATGGATATCAGGGGAACACTGGCAGTGTCCCCAAAGGAGTGAATCCTTACTCTATGAAAGCAGGTGAATATTGCTTTAGAATTCATGTGGTTTAACCAAGACTGTGTCAGCCGATCATAGATGTCCCTGGTGGTCTCCTGCTAACAGCTTTCCCACTACCAGCAGGTCTATGGGGCAGCAGATACCCTACAATGAATTACAATGATGAGACCAACTCAAAGCCTCCAAGCCATGGGCCTAGACTGCTTCCTAGACAGCTCTCTGGCTTGCTCCGTCCTTCACACGTTGACCTCATGGCACCAATGGTTGTGCCACCTGACACTCTACCCTACTGAGGTATGACTCTGGAAAATCCTTCCAAATTGTATCCATTCATCATTAACTGAGATTTTTCTTTAACATAGCAAGTGGCTGAAATAGCAAGCATGTTAACTATTTTTTATTTTTGTCCAACAGGCCATTTGCCCAGAGTGGATTTGCCATACATAGATTTTTTCAGCATTAAAAATCTTCAGCATAAAAAAGTATTAAAAGATGATCTTTTAATTAAATCTCTCCTTTGTGTCCTCATGTTCACATTAATTTGATGTGTTCTATCATCCTTTCCAATGCTTATTGCTTCTGCATTGCTTTACAGACAAGTATATATTATACACATATATTTTATTTTAGACATTACAAAAACATATTTTTGTGCATTTTGGATTTCCTACATTTACTTACTGTACAGACAAGTATATTTTATACATATATTTTTTTTTTAACTACATTTTTTTATATATTCCATAGACAGAAAGAAATATATTTAGATGCATTTTGAATTCCTAAATGTCAATATTTTATTTTCTGTGTCACGTGTTTATGCCCATTTATGTACCTCCTGTGTATGTTACCCTTCCAATGAGCTTATCATATAAACTACAACGCAAAAAGTATGGTTTACTTCACTTTTTATCATGTTAGCACAGGTAACAGCCGTTTACAGTCTTTCTTTAGTTTTTCATTCTTACTCTTCCCAATTCAATTAAACTATATTTCTTTATTTCCCATGGGCTTCACCAGAGTACCCTCTAGTGGCTGGAATACAACTGTATTAAGCCCCTTACAACACCCCCCTGCAAAAACGAAATGTTGTCCCAGTTGCAGCCTAGTATCTGTCTTGTTTTGCACACTTTGTACAAAATAATAAAATGCAGTACTACAGGATATTTCTTAACGTAGCTCTTTATTAGCTAGCTATAACTGGCATGTTCACGTATCGCCAACCAGCATCAAACTGACCATGACCTAACCATTTGGGTATAATATGGCGTTAAAATGCATCCAATTAAGGGCCTCCCGGGTGGCGCAGTGGTCTAGAGCACTGAGAGTCTGGGTTCGCGCCCAGGCTCTGTCGCAGCCGGCCGCGACCGGGAGGTCCGTGGGGCGACGCACAATTGGCTTAGCGTCGTCCGGGCTAGGGAGGGTTTGGCCGGTAGGGATATCCTTGTCTCATCGCGCTCCAGCGACTCCTGTGGCGGGCCGAGGGGGGCGGGTGCACGGTGTTTCCTCCGACACATTGGTGCGGCTGGCTTCCGGGTTGGAGGCGCGCTGTGTTAAGAAGCAGTGCGGCTTGGTTGGGTTGTGCTTCGGAGGACGCATGACTTTCGACCTTCGTCTCTCCCGAGCCCGTACGGGAGTTGTAGCGATGAGACAAGATAGTAATTACTAGCGATTGGATACCACGAAAATTGGGGAGAAAAGGGGATAAAATTTAAAAATAAAAATGCATCCAATTATAATTCAGTATGTTTACACATATGGATATTACAGTATCCAAACTGATATGCCATTTTTAGTTGTTTTTTTTAAACAGCGGGACACCACCCTCACCTTCGACCAGCTGTTGGACCTGTCCATTCGGCTGGATAACCTGCTGGCTACCCAAAGACGTCCAGACCTCTGCGACCATCTGGTCAGTGCCGGGTTTGTTCCTCTGGGGGTCGAGGCAGCAGGCAGGGCACTCTGGCGTCACATCAGGTGAGCCGGCACCATTCTCACCCAGAGCCCTCTGTTGCACACATGTTTTTGTATGTTACTTTTCCTGAGTTTTCCCCGCATTCCCAGCATAAAGCGCTCGTCGATTCAGGCGCGGCTGGGAATTTTATAGACAGATAATTTGCCCATAGTTTAGGGATCCCCATTGTTCCAGTGGCTATGCCCTTCCCAGTTCACGCCTTAGTCGACCATTATGGTCAGGGTTGATTAGGGAGGCCACCGTTTCCGCTCAGTCTCTTCCTCATTGACTCTCTTGCGTTTCCCGTGGTACTAGATCTACCCTGGTTAGCCTGTCATGACCCCACTGTTTCATGGCAACGGAGGGCTCTCGCGGGGTGGTCACGAGAGTACTCGGGGAGGTGTCTAGGGGTTTCCATTGGTGCTACTACAGTGGAAACTCCAGACCAGGTCTCCACCGTGCGCATTCCCCCCGAATATTCCGATTTGGCTCTTGCCTTCTCCAAAAAGAAGGCGACTCAATTACCACCCCATCGTCGTAGGGATTGTGCGATAAATCTCCTAGTAGACGCTGCACTTCCCAGGAGTCACGTGTATCCTCTGTCACAGGCGGAGACGGCGGCTATGGAAACATTTGTCTCCGAATATCTGCATCAGGGGTACATTCGGTCCTCCACTTGACCCGCCTCCTCAAGTTTATTTTTTGTGAAGAAGAAGGAGGGAGGTCTGCGCCCGTGTATTGCCTATCGAGCCCTAAACCAGATCACTGTGAAGTACAGTTACCCACTACCTCTCATAGCCACAGCGATTGAGTCAATGCACGGGGCGCGCTTCTTCACCAAACTAGATCTCAGGAGCGCTTACAACAAAAAACACGGCGATCCTGGTCGTTGTGGATCGGTTCTCTAAGTCCTGCCGTCTTATCCCGTTGCCCGGTCTCCCTACGGCCCTACCGACTGCGGAAACTCTGTTCACCCACGTCTTCCGGCACTACGGGGTGCCCGAGGACATTGTTTCTGATCGGGGTCCCCAGTTCACATCCCGAGTGTGGAAGGCATTTATGGAACGTCTGGGGGTCTCGGTCAGCCTGACCTCGGGGTATCACCCGGAGAGTAATGGGCAGGTGGAGAGAGTGAACCAGGAGGTGGGTAGGTTTCTGCGGTCGTTTTGCCAGGACCGGCCAGGGGAGTGGGCGAGATACGTCCCCTGGGCTGAAATGGCCCAGAACTCATTCCGCCACTCCTCCACCAACATGTCACCGTTTCACTGCATGTTGGGCTACCAGCCGGTCTTGGCACCGTGGCATCAGAGCTAGACCGAGGCTCCAGCGGTGGAGGAGTGGGTGCAGCGCTCTAAGGAGACCTGGAGGGCCGTCCAGGAATCACTAAGACAGGCGAGTGGACGGCAGAAGAGGAGCGCTGACCGTCACCGCAGTGAGGCCCCCGTGTTCGCACCGGGGGACAGGGTCTGGCTCTCGACCCGAAACCTGCCCCTCCGCCTGCCCTGCCGAAAGCTGGGTCCGCAGTGTGTGGGGCCATTCAAAGTCCTGAGGAGGATAAACGAGGTGTGTTATCGATTACTACTTCCTTCGTATTATCGTATTAACCTCTCGTTTCATGTGTCTCTCCTCAGGCCGGTGGTAGCTGGTCCCCTGCAGGACGGTGAGGTTCCGGAGGTCCCTCCGCCCCCTCTGGACATCGAGGGGTCCCCGGCGTACACAATACGGGCCATTCTGGACTCAAGATGCCGGGTGAGGGGCCTGCAGTACCTCGTGGACTGGGAGGGGTACGGGCCGGAGGAGAGGTGCTGGGTCCCGGTGGGGGACATATTGGATCCATCTATGCTGAGGGAATTCCATCGCCTCCATTCGGATCGCCCAGCGCCTCGCCCTCCGGGTCGTCCTCGAGGCCGGTGTCGGCGGGGGGAGGGGGGGTACTGTCACGAATATCACCGAAGGTGGCTCCTCTTCCCGTTCGGGTGGCGCTCGGCGGTCGTCGTCGCCGGTCTACTAGCTGCTACCGATCCCTTTTTCCCTTTTTGCTTTGTTGGGTCTAATTGGTTTCACCTGTTCCTTGTTTGGGGTTTTGGGTTGGGGTTATTTAAGTTCAGTTAGCCCGCCTGTGTTCGTGTGGGATTGTTTTGCTGTATTTGGTATAGGAGTGTTTCTGTTTTTTGGATTGTCCGCTGTACAGCGTATGTGCCTGTGTAGTACATTATTTTGGAGTGTTTTACGCCTGTGTTCGGCGTCACCCTCTTTGTGCGCGGTTATTGTAAGGAATAAAGTGTTTTTTTCCAAACCCTCTGCTCTCTGCACCTGACTCCACACCCATCACTCTACGCATCGTTACATTACCAACATTATTCTAGGGAAGTGAGGCACTGAGCCTACCAAAGATTTTGTGCCTGAGCCTCATTTACATTCTCTATTTTACCATTTTGTTTAATTTCACTTTGTTGTCACTAGCAATAGATTGTATAGCTGTGTCACAGTCCCCTTTAAAACTAAATCCATTTTACAATGGCTGTACTTGAACTCAACATGATTGAGTTGCATAGAAAAGTAGCAGATTCAACATCCTTTTGACTATCTGGAGATATGCCAACACAATCAGTGCTTGTTTACAGTTTGGTGATTTACAAAAACAAAAGTGTTTGGGGTTTCTTGTGCTGTGTGACACATTCTTCACCATATTTACCTTTCACTGCATTTCTCCTCCCCCCTCTGTGTTTGGTGTTTTTGTATCAGTTAGTTTAGTCTGACTGTTGCACCGACTTAAATTTGTGCTGTCATCCTCATCTCCTATTTCATTACATATGGGTGACGGCCCAACGGATTGGTCAACTCAACCTATTCCTCAATCTGATTAACTAAACTGAGGCTAAACTGAGGCTGAGGCTGATTAACAAAACCTCCATTCTTGTCCCACATATTCCTAAGATTTTTGACACCATGTTTAGTGACAATTGGTTTTCCAATTGGCCATTGCAAGATTTTGTCAACTTCCTCACAAAATTGGAAATCACATTTTTCATTATGCTGCATAATGGAATGTATTGCCATTGAAGTATGATGACAATCCCAAAATGCATTTTTGTCCGTCCCCCCCTACACACAGACAATTTGAGTCTTAACTTTCTGATCGTTCACAACATCCATGCCACCCCCATACAATTTATGCTTCAGATTTGGTGGTTCAAGAGCCTTATTTTAATTTACCATCTGTTGTGTCAAATTATTCTTATCTATGCATTTATCAGTACGGTCAACTCCACAGTTAACGCTTATCACCCCAGACAACAGCGTCACTATCAGTACAGTCAACTCCTACTTTAGCACTAGGTCCACCCTTTACCAGTTCTTCCACCAACACCAGATCTCTGCAACAAATCCCTTCCCTAATTTATTATATTTTATTCCTGTATATTGTTGTTAAATCATTATTATATAGGTTAGATCTATGGATAGTATAGCCTATAATTGTCTGTGAAACAGGTAGGCCTACCTCTTATTTCTTAAATAGGCTCGAACACAAAGCCCTCTTGTTATAAAGTCAAATTAAAATAAAGACCCTAGTGAGTAATCCCAACCCCACTTTATTTCAGCATCTAGAATAGTTGTTTCTATTTAAGCCAATATGTAATTTATAGGCCTATAGTGCAGGGCTAGGCAACCATGGGCCTGGAGTGCCGCAGACCCTTCATGTTTTTGATTTACCAACCTGGAACAGCGGGTGTGTTGAATTTAGGCAATCACTGAACTGATCAATTAGCTCAGTTGGTCAGGTGTGGTGCCTAGTTGGAACAAAATCCTGTAGTACCTGCTGCGCTCCAGGAACAGAGTTGCCTATCCCAGCTATAGAGCCCCAAAGTGGCGGTGTCATAATACCCGAACAGGGAAATGGTTCTAATCGTTTTTCCACCATTCATTTTTCCCCTTAAGGAATTTTAGAAACACTTAAGGGCTGTGTTTTGTATAGGCTTACCCTGGCATGACGTTTTGATAACCATTTAAATCACTCTTGGACAAGGTGACTTTCAAAAATCTATTCGGGTCTATTTACTCTCAGATTCTAAAATGCTAATTAGCATCAAAGTAGACACGCAAGACTACAAATCCCTGCAAGCTCCTGCACGTCATCTCTAGTTGACCTTTACAAACAGGTATATTGTGTCAATTTAAAACTTGCACAAAACAGTTCACAGAATTGTCAATTTAAAGAAATGTATTCATTACTACATTTTCCTAACATTAGATATAGTTAATCAAGAGATTCTTACCTTTGTCTTGATTCGGCAGTCTCATCCAGATCATTCATGGCATTTTTAGTTCTTTATGATAGCCACATTAGCAGCTAATTAGCAGTTAATATTTAGGGGTAAATACAAGCAAATATATTGATAAGTCAGCTTGTCCTGGACCTAGAGAGATTTACACGGTTATCAAAACGTCACTCAAAAGTAAGCCTACACGAAACACAGACCTTATTTTAAGTGTTTCTATAATCCAGTAAGGGAAAAACGATTGGAACAATTTATTTTATGGGTATGACTCATATTGTGGTACTCTATAGTGTATTGTACTGGGGGCTATGGACTGGGTGGAGTAGAAAGTGTTGCCATAGACCTCAGTCCCCCATAAAATAACACCATATATAGATTCTACAGACCCTAGTGAGTAATCCCAACACCACTTTTACTTTGCCACCTAGAATAGTTTTTTCCCTATAAACCAATATGTATTTCATATACAGTGTATTGCATTGGAGGCATTTATTTGACCTTGGAACATATGTTGAACCCCAAATTGAATGCAAATATTACTTAAATATGAAGAACTGTGAGTCATGGATGATCTGTAGTCAGAACTGAGGGCGCCTGGAGAAGAACAGGGCGAAAATGAGTCTTCAGATGACGATGAATCAATCAACAGAAAACGAATCAAGAACCCAAACCTTCCCCTGGAGCCTCCTTTATTTAAAGGTCATTTATAAAATGGAGTGTGTAGAAGAATATGTGAACCCTTGAGTAAGCTAAACCAGCTAGTTAGCTAGTTCAATCTGCTGTTTACTGACAAGTACTACATACACTATATATACACAAAAGTATGTTGACACCCCTTCAAATTAGTAGATTCGGCTATTTCAGCCACACCTGTTGATGACAAGTGTATAAAATCGAGTACACAGCCATGCAATCTCCATAGACAACCATTGGCAGTAGAATGGCCTTACTGAAGAGCTCAGTGACTTTCAACGTGGCACCACCATAGGATGCCACCTTTCCAACAAGTCAGTTAGTCAAGTTTCTGCCCTGCTAGAGCTGCCAACTGTAAGTGCTGTTATTGTGAAGTGGAAACATATTGGAGCAAAAACGTCTCAGCTGTGAAGTGGTAGCCCACAAGCTCACAGACAACTGCCGAGTGCTGAAGCGTATAGCTCGTAGAAATCATCCTCAGTTGCAACACTCACTACCGAGTTCCAAACGGCCTCTGAAAGCAACTTCAGCACAAGAACTGTTCGTCGGAAGCTTCAGGTGCAGGTGTACACATACCTTTGGTCATGTAGTGTATGTTAATGCCCGATTTGTTGTTTTCATCTATACATACGATGCTCTTATTTACCAGTAGCAATGTCTGTTGTTTCATTAGAGACACCCCGTGAGACTGTCTTTCATAAGACCACAAGGAACTGGACTCCTGATCCATCCCTGTAGTACAATTGATAACTATTGCTATAAATGCTAAAAATCCAATCTTACTGAAACTTATATCACTTTTGGCCTATCCCTCTGTACTGGTATGTCTCTACTACTTTCACCACTCCTCCCCTTAACCCATCTTCCTCTCCTTTCTTCACTGCCTCAGCATATCACAATGTCTGCACTACCCTGGAAACCTCAACCTACCTCTCCTGCATGGGACAATTCTGATCCCCAGCTCCATGGGCACCCGCACAATTAACACATTCCACTACTTTCCCCAATACTCCACATTCCTTCGTCTCATGCCCTTCTGCACGTCCCACTCAGGTAACATACACATAAAGATTTATAATATTGTATATGGACATCTCTCAACTTTTTTTTCTCCCTACCTCTCTCTCGCTCTTCCTCTGTGTCTGTAAATATCTCCCTCTCTGTGTCTGTCTGGTTGGTCTCTGGGGAGGAGGCTTTCAAGTTTGTACGTCTGGACGGCTCTATAAGAAAGAAGAGAAAGGTACCCCAGAATGACCCACCCGTCAGCCTGTTGAACAAGCAGCTTTCATTAAAAACTGGAGGGAAGCTTGGCCTTACGCAACTTTGTGGCAACTTACGCACTACCCTCTGTAGTGCCTTGCGGTCGGAGGCCGAGCTGTAAGGCAGTGATGCAACCAGTCAGGATGCTCTCGATAATGCAGCTGTCAAAACTTTTCAGGATCTGAGGAACCATGCCGAATCTTTTCAGTCTCCTGAAGGGGAATAGGTTTTGTCGCGAATATCTTGGTGTGCTTGGACCATGTTAGTTTGTTGGTGATGTGGACACCAAGGAGCTTGAAGCTCTCAACCTGCACCACTACAGCCCCGTCGATGAGAATGGGGGTGTGTTCGGTCCTCCTTTTCCTGTAGTCCACATTCATCTCCTTTGTCTTGAGTATTCATCTAATTAAGTGTGTATGTGAACATGTTCCGGCTCGCCAGCCAATTATCATATTGATAAAAATCCAGTGTCTGTGTTATGACTAAAGTATGATGTTACACTCATTCTGTTTTTTTATGATTTCTAATTCTTAACCTTCTATAATATGCATTTAATTCTGTAACACAACCTTATCAGTGAATCACATGAAGATTTTGTCAGAGTTGTCAGATGTTCCAAGGCTGTGACAATTGGCTCCAAAATCTATTCATGTCTTCAGCAAATTCTTGAACATTTCAACATTTTTCATCTTCTTTTGCTCCTTTAGTGCACTCAATCTCAGGAGGAGTTCAAGTTGGAAGATCTGAAGAAACGTGAAATCAGTATGTATACTAGGAAGAATATGATTTCGTCAACATCTGAATGCTTTATTCATCAGTAGTTGAATGTTTTGGCAATGTAATGTGTTAATTGTGCTTTTCTCTCAACAGTTATCAAGAGTATTTTGACGTATAACAAAGATTTTCCTTTTGATGTGCAGCCAGTGCCCTTGAGGTAAATGAAGATCGATGAACCATCACAATGCAGGCCACTTATTGTCGTACCCAATGTAAATACAGAGTTTTTTGTTTAAGTACACAATAATCAGAACAAATCAGAGCAAATTATGGAGTAAAGCAAACGGTATTACTAAAAATTCAACAATGGCTTCCCCATCTGAATGATCTAATCTCCTAACATCATGCTGAGCCTGTAAATATTCAACAAGTAATCTAATGAATGAAATCTTACATTCAGGAGAATCCTTGCCCCAGGGGAGGAGGAGAACTTGGAGGTGGAAGAAGAGGAGGATGCTGCTACAGGAGCAGGCTCCCCAGAGTCCTTTCCCAACAGAGTACCAGGTAAGTACTCACAAAGTACTTGCAAAGTACTCAACAAATACTGTGTTTTATTTGTAATCTATGGTGTATATAGAGCATTCATAATCATTGGTCTTTATTCTGAATCTGTTGACTGTGTCATTTTGCCATTGTTATCTTTTTTTGCTTTGTGGCCCTGTTTTGAGTGCCTTTGTGATTGCTGTCTCCTCTGTTCCCTGTCTCTCTGCATGGCTTCGTCGCTCTGTCCTCACTGCCTGCTCCATTCACAGTTTTGCAAGGTATGGTTTGGTTGAGAAGTAAGGGGCTAGCATGGGTCTGAATGGGTCTATGTCTTTTTATAGTTTTGTCGTAGCATGAATATGATTTCCTACTAATGGACAGTGTGTTATTATCAAAAACCCTATCCTACTACTACTAGATAGCTTTAGTTGTTGAATCTACTTTACAATGTATTTTTTTTATAAGCATTCACCAAAACGTGTATGTCATCTTAGCCTTATCTGTTAGTCAGTCTACAACTTCTTCTGCTGCCTATTATTGTATAAGTAAAATACTGCTGACAGTAATGACTTGAACAAGGATCTGTAAGTATAGACACTGGTTACGTCCCAAATGACACCCGATTCCCTATGCAGTGCAATATGGGCCCTGGTCAAAAGTAGTGCAGTATAGTAGTGAACTTGTCCCCCTTGCCCATTTTAAACATGTATTGTAGGATTTTTATTTTTGTTTTGCTTGTAACTGCTTCGGGTAATGCAAGTTCTTGTGCTGTTAGGGGAATAACCTATGTGTAAATGTAACAATCTGCTGCTGTATTTTTTTGTGTGATCGTTTTGTGTAGTTTCTTAATCATTGTACATAAACTGTATGTGTAAACATGTATACGCAGGGCCCAGCTGTAAAAGAGACCTTGGTCTCAGTCTGTGTTCCTTGTTGAAATCAAGGTATAATAATATAGGGAGTAGGGTTCCATTTGGGACGGTACCATTATCTTGATTTCAGCTGCATTAGTTCTGGGAACGTGGGAATGTTTTCTGCAATTATTGTATCTTTAGAAAGTTACAGCTTTCATGTCTCCAACAGGTACATTGTTGCCACGGTTACCCTCAGAGCCCAGGATGTCGCTGCTCACAATAAAGATTGACAAGATTGGGCTGAAAGATGCTGGGCAATGCATTGATCCCTACATGACAGTTAGTGTGAAAGGTACTAAATGTAGGCTACATTGTTTACATTGCTGAGATGAGTTGCTTACCTTCACATCTGAAATGGTAAGGTCTGAAACAGTGATAATCTAGAAAAATGTTAAAATAATTATCTCTGTTGAGTTGACACTTGACAGTACATTTTTATAAATATAATTTATTCCTGCAGAACAGCCCAAGTGAATCTGAACATTTTGTTTCCCAACAGATTTGAGTGGCATTGATTTGAACCCAGTGCAAGACACACCTGTGGCAACCCGAAAGGAGGACACATACATTCACTTCAGCGTAGACATTGAGATCCAGAGACATATCGAGAGACTACCAAAAGGTAGTCAAACGTTCTATTTCTACTGAATTAGTAGTGGGGCCTCTATTTAGCCAGTATCATGTAATATTAAGCTAATACAGTGTCAGTTTATGTTCAAATCCTTGCAGAGGGATTGGGCAGACAATCGTTAATCCTGAATCCTTGTTCATGTTCCAGGGACAGCTATTTTCTTTGAGTTCAAGCACTATAAACCCAAGAAGGGGTTTACCAGTACAAAATGTTTTGCCTTCATGGAAATGGATGAGATCAAACCTGGTCCCATTCTGATCGAGTTGTGACACATTTTGTGTTTTCCAGATTAACTTTCCAGATTAATTTTAAGATGAAAATAAATGACATTTGATAACTATTTATTTTGAGAATCTCAGATTTTAGCTATTTTTCTGGGGGGGGGGGGGGTTCTGGTTCAGTCTGCCCTTTGAATATACCGTTTGAATTAATCACTTATTTATGCTATCGGATGTCAGGTACAAGAAGCCTACTGACTTCAAGAGGAAGACGCTCCAGCTCCTGACCAAGAAGCCACTCTATCTCCACCTCCACCAAACGTTGCACAAAGATTAATAACCGAGGTCACAGAGTAGAGCACATCAAGAAAGCAGAAGCGCCACAGAATTCCACTGTAGTCATCAGACATCCAGCAAAGTTTGGTGTACCGACTCCCTATCCGCCTCCACTCACATCAACAATACTAAACCCAGCAGGCCCAAATGCCACAACCTCAACTCTGTGATAGGACGGCCCTGGATGACACATATTAACTACAGCGGTGACAACACACTACTGTATAATGCTGCTTCGTAACCAAGTGGGAGCTGGGAATTTACAAGTTGTGAAGTCGTAAATACCAGTTGGATGCATTCACGTGATTTGAACTTGTTGAGAAAAGATAATTTGGCTAACGGCCAACAAGCTGCCTAAACCATAAACTTAAAGCTACAAAATGCAGTATTTGACCCCTCTGGTGCCAATTAGCGATCACTTTTTTTCTCCTCTCTGCATGACGCTCAATGGAAAAGAAGAGTTGAGTTAGCAATTGGTACTGTATGTCAAACAACCAGCCTCGTCTTTAGTCTTCCTCTGCCTTTCCCTTTGGGGATGAAAGAGGATCAACATGGTCATAGGTGCTCAAGCGATCTATTGATGATGTCATATCCTGGTGCTGTCACTGCCACAGTGAAAATATATAACTGCCCTGTTCATTTACTTACATCCTTATCCCTGATCTGGCGTTATTTAATAGGTAAAAGTAATATATTGGGATATTTGCTTTAATCTATCACATTAGATGCGTGATTACTTCAAGGATGGGAGGAAGGATGCATTCTTTTAGCATTCAAAAAGGATTCTGAGATGCTATGATGTCATCCTGTTATAAAGGGAGTTGAAAAGGATGCTGCATGTAACTGAAGTTGACTTTTACCTTTGTTTTGAATGCTGTTCCCATCAAGGCCACACTGGCTAACCACTATTAAAACATTGTCTCCTTTTTATATTTTTTTTTTGTAATGGCACTAACTGAATACACTTATGGTGCTTTCAAGAGAACCGGGAACTCTGAAAAAAATTTGGTCAAATCATGACGTCAGTGATCATCGGGTTGGAAAGTCAGAGCTCTAGAAAGGTGCCAGAGTTCCCGACGTGGAATTCCGAGTTGGATGACTCAAAAGATTTCTCCCAGTCGGAGCTTGTTTTTTTCAGAGGTCCCAGTTGTCTTGAACACACTGAAGTCGGCGATTTCTGAGTTCCCAGATGTTTTGCTCACGGCATTAAGAGACACTAATCAGTGACAATTTACACTGCTTTCATTTTTAATAAACAAAATGCTGTTTGAATAGTGGTCCTTCTTTACACTTAATAAAGGAGCGAAACCTAACATGTCAAATGTTCACTGGGCTTGTTTGACATTGCAGGTGACTGCTGACTGATATACAAATGACCTTGCATCATAAAATAAACGACTCATTATTCGTAGATCAGTTAGTCATAATGAATCACATATTTGATTCTCACTAACATAGCCACTGCCGCGTAAGACTAGTGAAGGCTTTGCAGGAGTGCCCATAGTAATTACCAGAATTACCCACTTAAATCAGGAATAAACAGATGGGTATTACTGTAGCAGTTATTGTTAGCATGTACAAAGAGAGCAAATTCAAGTGTTGGGTGTCGACAGAAAATCCACTTAGTCATCATGATTAACCTTCAGTAACTCCATTTATGGTGTCACATACTGTAGAAATGTACAATGTCAATTCAGACCTGGAACAATGTGGAAAACGTGATGACAAACCCTGTTCAGTCTACCTGCACTGTTACTGTTACTAGAGCAGGGTTTCGCAAACTCGGTCGTGCCCCCCCCCGGTGCACATTTTGGTTTTTGCCCTCGCACAACACAGCTGATTCAAATAATCTAAACTTGATGAGTTGATTAATAGAATCAACTGTAGTGCTAGGGCAAAAGGACTGAGTTTGGGAAATCCTGGACTATAGCATAAGACTCATCAATCCCTTGTATGCCCTTACTTTTCCCTGTGTCATTCACTCAGAACCACTTTCAGTGTACAGTATGTTGGTGACAGGCAGAGCAGAGCCCCACTACACAGTCATTTGACAGCCTCGATAACAGTGTACATCATAACATTACAGATATGCCAATAATCACTCAAGTGTTTTGGTAGCGCTAAATATTGTCGGTGGCTACAAAGAAACGTTCTGGGACCTACAGAGAGTAAAACATTTCTAACCAAAGCATGCAATGATATACATTTAATGCAAATAGTCTTTAGTCAAGTGCAACATTTTTTTGTTATTTTCTTTTTATTGAAAATAAATAGATACATGTGATGCATCCCTGATGTAACATAAGAACAAAAAAAGAAACAAATGTGAAGGTCATATGACAGGTGTTCAGTTAGTGGGTGATTACTGGCTTTTCACATGTAATACAGCTACCCATACAAAACAAAATGCACTGTCAGACATTTCCTTTCAAACTAAAATGGATCACAAAAGTTGTCATATGCTTCATATGAACAATAGACAACTGCAGTACCTTTTACCAGTTTTATTAATAAAATATCCTAAGAACAGCAAATACATCTTTGACTTTCAACTTACACAACTTTCCTTTTCAGTTCATTCTGAAGAGAGTTTGGGGAAGAGTTAAGATAATATGGTACTTCTGAAATGATCGATCAAGCAAACCAAAAGCTTGGGGTCCATTTATTTTGAATAATTTCCACAGGAAACCATGATAACATTGTGAAATTAATACAAAATCAACATAATACCCTTTCAAAAACGTAAAATCCTCAGTCATTCAATAGAAATGTTATTGCACAATAGGACTTGCAGAGTAACAAGCCTCAGTTCTACTCCTCTTCAAGTCATTATTACATTTCAGACACGAAACATAAGACATTGATTTTCTGATGCTTTAATAGGAACACTAACTTTTTAGATACTTCTGTTGTTTGCAAGTATATCATATGATATTTATTTTCAGCCTATTAAAAACAAAAAGGAAAAAATAAAGAGATGAATCGTGGTTGATTAAATGTAGCCAGGTCGTTAACGGTTGGTAGGTGTCTAAGGCTCTGCCATGGCAGAGCTGACTGAGTCCTGGGGGGCAGCTGTTGCCTGCTGGGAGCTGTAGTCTTGCCCCTGGCCCTGGGGGCCAGCGCCGGGCTGGGGGCCCACTGAAGAGTCATGGCCATGTGGGACCTGTGGCTGCACAGGGAAGTCTTTGGGGCCGACATGAGGGAATGGGGCCACCCCAGGGGGCAGGTGTCGGAGTGGGATGGAGTGATCAAGTGGTCCATAGTGCACGTAGGTATGTGGGGGTCCTATGGGTCGGGCCATAGGAGGGTAGAAGGAAAAATGAACATACAAATATAACACTGTAGTACCAACATAACAATAGCATTGCTAACCACAACTGAAATACTAATAGCAAAGACTCAACTTGAGATAAAAGCTGGCGGACAGAATTCACCACCTACCGAATGGAGGAGGCACCGGTCCATAGTGAGAAGGTGGAGGAAGGTACCGGTTGTGTGGGGAAGAGGGACCGTAAGCACCAGGAGGTGGAGGCCGATGTCCGGGTGGTATCGTGGGACTAGGCAGGTGTCCGTTAGGCGGTGGGGGTCCAGGAGGCATCATGCCTGAGTGTCCGTTGTCTGGTCGGTACACGGGAGGCATGAAGGGTGGGGGAGGAGGGATGTGGTGGGGTCCGGGAAGAGGACGGTGGCAGAGTCCGGAGGGATGGCTGATGACTGGTCTGAGGCTTGAGTCGAGGGGGGAGCTGATGGGAGAGACCAGCAGGGAGCCAGGACCCTGAGGTCGAGAGTTCTGGAGGAACACAAAAAAATATTAAAACAAAGAATAGCAATAGGTCCATTGTGCTTGTAGCCCTGCTGCTGGCACCAACAATGAGAGACCCTTTCATCTGATTCAAACAGTTTCGTTAGGTTAGAACAAAACAAACAATTATGCACTGGTGAGAAAGACAACAATATCCCACAATAATAAGTCAAGTTACACAGTCCCACAAGAATCACACGACCAAGTTCCACACACTGATTCAGAATCAGGACCGTTTCCACAAAGCATTAACCTCAAACACACACAGCTTTAAATGATAACACATTTGAGATATCCATCATGTAGTTGTGCTGAAGTTATGGCTTTGTAGAACAGTGTCACCAATTCATTCAATGGGGGTCAGAGGGAGGGTGTTGTAATATAGGGAAAATATAAAAGGAGCTTACAGACGGGCCACGGGAAGCGGCAAAGGTCTTCAGACTTCAATGGGAGTAGGGCGGCAAAACGCAAGCAGTTTCGCAAGTGGCGCCATTCGTGGTACTCACTCCAGTGAGCGGCGGCGCTGGCTCTACGCTCAAGGCTTCAAAATATGCATGGTTGACCAATGAGCAGAGTTCTTCTCGCCAACCAACCAACCAACCAACGTTTTAATCACAACCGCCGAGCTGACAACAACCGGGACCGCTGGCATCTACACACGGTAGGCAGAAATGTTCAGTTTACCGCAGCCGTCAGTAAGCGCCTTAAAACAAGCAACCACGCATGTCAGAATCCAGCCAGCAATGTTAAGTCTGACAACCCTGTGACGCCACTACCCAGCTGACTGCCACTCCAGCCACTGATCCACAGCTGGGGTAAGCATGCTCACACACACATCCGCATCCCTGCCACCGCTGCCTCGAACATAATACTCAGTGCCTCTGGGTTCTCTGTGGAGGCCTGGGCCTCAGCCTGTGACTCTAGTGGAGCGGTCTGTTTAGTGCAAACACACCCACATGATGGAGGAACGGGGGGGAGAGATGCACATTGTCTCAAATTGACAAACTTACCGAGCTGCCCAGATTGCTTGGTGAGGATGTACGTGGGGCCATGGTGTCTGTGGAGGAACAAAGGGAAGAATGATTAGAGGAGATATAGGATAAGGGCTCGATTAGGGAATAATACCACATCAACCCTCATTGACAAAAAATACAATCCCTACCAGGTCTAGCAGCCACTGGGTGTTTGTGGTACGGAGAGTAATGGCGGCCGTGAGGGTCAGAGTGAGGTCGTGGTCCTGTTGGACAATAAATACACGGTGATACATCAACGTAAAACACTGCAATATTCTCAAATCTTCTAGAATGCTAACCTTGGCTCTCCTGGTTGTCATTAGGCACCTGACTCTAGACCACGTTACTGGTTCATGCTACCATCTATTTATAGCAAAGTCTGGTCTATTTGCAGTCTGAGGAAAATGTTTGGTCATGTCATGGTAGGATATTATACTTCCAGAACTAGAAGTACCAGTATCAGAATATTTGAGATTCTTCAAAGAAGCCACCCTTTGCCTTGATGACAGCTTTGCACACTTTTGGCATTCTCTCAACCAGCTTCATGAGGTAGTCACCTGGAATGCATTTCAATTAACTGGTGTGCCTTGTTAATAGTTACATTTGTGGAATTTCTTTGCTTCTTAATGCGTTTGAGCCAATCAGTTGTGTTGTGACAAGGTAGGGGTGGTATAAAGAAGATGATATTTTACCAAATAGGGCTAAGTCCATATTATGGCAAGAACAGCTCAAAGAAGCAAAAAGAAACGACAGTCCGTTACTTTTAAGACATGAAGATCAGTCAATCTGGAAAATTTCAAGAACTTTTAAAGTTTCTTTAAGTGCAGTCACAAAAACCATCAAGCGCTATGATAAAACTGGCTCTCATATGAAACGCCACAGGAACGACCAAGAGTTACCTCTGCTGCAGAGGATAAGTTCATTAGAGTTACCAGCCCAAATAAATGCTTCAAAGTTCAAGTAACAGACACATCTCAACATCAACTGTTCAGAGGAGACCACGTGAATCAGGCCTTCATGGTTGAATTGCTGCAAAGAAACCACTACTAAAAGGACCCCCATAAGAAGAGACTTGCTTGGGCCAATAAACAAGAGCAATGGAGATGAGACTGATGGAAATCTGCCCTTTGGTCTGAAGAGTACAAGTTTGAGAGTTTTGGTTCCAACCTTCGTGGCTTTCTGAGACGCAGAGTAGGTGAACGAATGATCTCCATATGTGTGGTTCCCACCGTGGAGCATGGAGGGGGTGTGGTGTGAAGGTGCTTTGCTGGTGACACTGTGATTTATTTAGAATTCAAGGGACACTTAACCAGCATGGCTACCACAGCATTCTGCAGTGATACGCCATCCCATCTGGTTTGCGCTTAGTGGGACTATAATTTGTTTTTCAACAGGACAATGACCCAACACACATCCAGGCTGTGTGAGGGTTATTTGACCAAGGAGAGTGATGAGTGCTGCATCAGATGGCCTGGCCTCCACAATCACCCGACCTCAACCCAATTGAGATGGTTTGGGATGAGTTGGACCCCAGAGTGTAGGAAAAGCAGCAAACAAGAGCACAGCATGTGGGAACTCCTTCAAGACTGTTGGAAAAGCATTTCAGGTGAAGCTGGTTGAGAGAATGCCAAGAGTGTGCAAAGCTGTCATCAAGTCAAAGGGAGGCTACTTTAAAGAATCTCAAATATATTTTGATTTTTTAACACTTTTGGTTATTACATGATTCAATATGTGTTGATTCATAGTTTTGATGTCTTCACTATGATTCTACAATGTAGAAAATAGTAAAAATAAAGAAAAACCCTAGAATGAGTAGGTGTGTCCAAACTTCTGACTGGTACTGTGTGTATGTGTATATACAGTTGAAGTCGGAAGTTTACATACAGTTAGGTTGGAGTCATTAAAACTAGTTTTTCAACCACTCCACAAATTTCTTGTTTACAAACTATTACATTTTTACATTTTACATTTAAGTCATTTAGCAGACGCTCTTATCCAGAGCGACTTACAAATTGGTGCATTCACCTTATGATATCCAGTGGAACAACCACTTTACAATAGTGCATCTAACTCTTTTAAGGGGGGGGGGTTAGAAGGATTACTTTATCCTATCCTAGGTATTCCTTAAAGAGGTGGGGTTTCCCCCCCCCCCTCCTCGTTCCCTTTTCTCTCCTTCTCCCCGTACATCACAGGTGACCATCATCATTCCCCAATCAGTCATCAATCAGAGCGCTAATCAGCAGACACCTGGCTCGCTTATTCGCCTTACTGATATCCAGTCCGCTTGACAATTTACACTGCTTTCATTTTTAATAAACAAAATGCTGTTTGAATAGTGGTCCTTCTTTACACTTACTAAAGGAGCGAAACCTAACATGTCAAATTTTCACTGGGCTTGTTTGACATTGCAGGTGACTGCTGACTGATATACAAATGACCTTGCATCATAAAATAAACGACTCATTATTCGTAGATCAGTTAGTCATAATGAATCACATATTTGATTCTCACTAACATAGCCACTGCCGCGTAAGACTAGTGAAGGCTTTGCAGGAGTGCCCATAGTAATTACCAGAATTACCCACTTAAATCAGGAATAAACAGATGGGTATTACTGTAGCAGTTATTGTTAGCATATACAAAGAGCAAATTCAAGTGTTGGGTGTTGATAGAAAATCCACTTAGTCATCATGATTAACCTTCAGTAAGTCCATTTATGGTGTCACATACTGTAGAAATGTACAATCTCAATTCAGACCTGGAACAATGTGAAAAACGTGATGACAAACCCTGTTCAGTCTACCTGCACTGTTACTGTTACTAGAGCAGGGTTTCGCAAACTCGGTCGTGCCCCCCCGGTGCACATTTTGGTTTTTGCCCTCGCACAACACAGCTGATTCAAATAATCTAAACTTGATGAGTTGATTAATAGAATCAACTGTAGTGCTAGGGCAAAAGGACTGAGTTTGGGAAATCCTGGACTATAGCATAAGACTCATCAATCCCTTGTATGCCCTTACTTTTCCCTGTGTCATTCACTCAGCACCACTTTCAGTGTACAGTATGTTGGTGACAGGCAGAGCAGAGCCCCACTACACAGTCATTTGACAGCCTCGATAACAGTGTACATCATAACATTACAGATATGCCAATAATCACTCAAGTGTTTTGGTAGCGCTAAATATTGTCGGTGGCTACAAAGAAACGTTCTGGGACCTACAGAGAGTAAAACATTTCTAACCAAAGCATGCAATGATATACATTTAATGCAAATAGTCTTTAGTCAAGTGCAACATTTTTTTGTTATTTTCTTTTTATTGAAAATAAATAGATACATGTGATGCATCCCTGATGTAACATAAGAACAAAAAAAGAAACAAATGTGAAGGTCATATGACAGGTGTTCAGTTAGTGGGTGATTACTGGCTTTTCACATGTAATACAGCTACCCATACAAAACAAAATGCACTGTCAGACATTTCCTTTCAAACTAAAATGGATCACAAAAGTTGTCATATGCTTCATATGAACAATAGACAACTGCAGTACCTTTTACCAGTTTTATTAATAAAATATCCTAAGAACAGCAAATACATCTTTGACTTTCAACTTACACAACTTTCCTTTTCAGTTCATTCTGAAGAGAGTTTGGGGAAGAGTTAAGATAATATGGTACTTCTGAAATGATCGATCAAGCAAACCAAAAGCTTGGGGTCCATTTATTTTGAATAATTTCCACAGGAAACCATGATAACATTGTGAAATTAATACAAAATCAACATAATACCCTTTCAAAAACGTAAAATCCTCAGTCATTCAATAGAAATGTTATTGCACAATAGGACTTGCAGAGTAACAAGCCTCAGTTCTACTCCTCTTCCAGTCATTATTACATTTCAGACACGAAACATAAGACATTGATTTTCTGATGCTTTAATAGGAACACTAACTTTTTAGATACTTCTGTTGTTTGCAAGTATATCATATGATATTTATTTTCAGCCTATTAAAAACAAAAAGGAAAAAATAAAGAGATGAATCGTGGTTGATTAAATGTAGCCAGGTCGTTAACGGTTGGTAGGTGTCTAAGGCTCTGCCATGGCAGAGCTGACTGAGTCCTGGGGGGCAGCTGTTGCCTGCTGGGAGCTGTAGTCTTGCCCCTGGCCCTGGGGGCCAGCGCCGGGCTGGGGGCCCACTGAAGAGTCATGGCCATGTGGGACCTGTGGCTGCACAGGGAAGTCTTTGGGGCCGACATGAGGGAATGGGGCCACCCCAGGGGGCAGGTGTCGGAGTGGGATGGAGTGATCAAGTGGTCCATAGTGCACGTAGGTATGTGGGGGTCCTATGGGTCGGGCCATAGGAGGGTAGAAGGAAAAATGAACATACAAATATAACACTGTAGTACCAACATAATAGCATTGCTAACCACAACTGAAATACTAATAGCAAAGACTCAACTTGAGATAAAAGCTGGCGGACAGAATTCACCACCTACCGAATGGAGGCGGCACCGGTCCATAGTGAGAAGGTGGAGGAAGGTACCGGTTGTGTGGGGAAGAGGGACCGTAAGCACCAGGAGGTGGAGGCCGATGTCCGGGTGGTATCGTGGGACTAGGCAGGTGTCCGTTAGGCGGTGGGGGTCCAGGAGGCATCATGCCTGAGTGTCCGTTGTCTGGTCGGTACACGGGAGGCATGAAGGGTGGGGGAGGAGGGATGTGGTGGGGTCCGGGAAGAGGACGGTGGCAGAGTCCGGAGGGATGGCTGATGACTGGTCTGAGGCTTGAGTCGAGGGGGGAGCTGATGGGAGAGACCAGCAGGGAGCCAGGACCCTGAGGTCGAGAGTTCTGGAGGAACACAAAAAAATATTAAAACAAAGAATAGCAATAGGTCCATTGTGCTTGTAGCCCTGCTGCTGGCACCAACAATGAGAGACCCTTTCATCTGATTCAAACAGTTTCGTTAGGTTAGAACAAAACAAACAATTATGCACTGGTGAGAAAGACAACAATATCCCACAATAATAAGTCAAGTTACACAGTCCCACAAGAATCACACGACCAAGTTCCACACACTGATTCAGAATCAGGACCGTTTCCACAAAGCATTAACCTCAAACACACACAGCTTTAAATGATAACACATTTGAGATATCCATCATGTAGTTGTGCTGAAGTTATGGCTTTGTAGAACAGTGTCACCAATTCATTCAATGGGGGTCAGAGGGAGGGTGTTGTAATATAGGGAAAATATAAAAGGAGCTTACAGACGGGCCACGGGAAGCGGCAAAGGTCTTCAGACTTCAATGGGAGTAGGGCGGCAAAACGCAAGCAGTTTCGCAAGTGGCGCCATTCGTGGTACTCACTCCAGTGAGCGGCGGCGCTGGCTCTACGCTCAAGGCTTCAAAATATGCATGGTTGACCAATGAGCAGAGTTCTTCTCGCCAACCAACCAACCAACCAACCAACGTTTTAATCACAACCGCCGAGCTGACAACAACCGGGACCGCTGGCATCTACACACGGTAGGCAGAAATGTTCAGTTTACCGCAGCCGTCAGTAAGCGCCTTAAAACAAGCAACCACGCATGTCAGAATCCAGCCAGCAATGTTAAGTCTGACAACCCTGTGACGCCACTACCCAGCTGACTGCCACTCCAGCCACTGATCCACAGCTGGGGTAAGCATGCTCACACACACATCCGCATCCCTGCCACCGCTGCCTCGAACATAATACTCACTGCCTCTGGGTTCTCTGTGGAGGCCTGGGCCTCAGCCTGTGACTCTAGTGGAGCGGTCTGTTTAGTGCAAACACACCCACATGATGGAGGAACGGGGGGAGAGATGCACATTGTCTCAAATTGACTGAAACTTACCGAGCTGCCCAGATTGCTTGGTGAGGATGTACGTGGGGCCATGGTGTCTGTGGAGGAACAAAGGGAAGAATGATTAGAGGAGATATAGGATAAGGGCTCGATTAGGGAATAATACCACATCAACCCTCATTGACAAAAAATACAATCCCTACCAGGTCTAGCAGCCACTGGGTGTTTGTGGTACGGAGAGTAATGGCGGCCGTGAGGGTCAGAGTGAGGTCGTGGTCCTGTTGGACAATAAATACACGGTGATACATCAACGTAAAACACTGCAATATTCTCAAATCTTCTAGAATGCTAACCTTGGCTCTCCTGGTTGTCATTAGGCACCTGACTCTAGACCACGTTACTGGTTCATGCTACCATCTATTTATAGCAAAGTCTGGTCTATTTGCAGTCTGAGGAAAATGTTTGGTCATGTCATGGTAGGATATTATACTTCCAGAACTAGAAGTACCAGTATCAGAATATTTGAGATTCTTCAAAGAAGCCACCCTTTGCCTTGATGACAGCTTTGCACACTTTTGGCATTCTCTCAACCAGCTTCATGAGGTAGTCACCTGGAATGCATTTCAATTAACTGGTGTGCCTTGTTAATAGTTACATTTGTGGAATTTCTTTGCTTCTTAATGCGTTTGAGCCAATCAGTTGTGTTGTGACAAGGTAGGGGTGGTATAAAGAAGATGATATTTTACCAAATAGGGCTAAGTCCATATTATGGCAAGAACAGCTCAAAGAAGCAAAAAGAAACGACAGTCCGTTACTTTTAAGACATGAAGATCAGTCAATCTGGAAAATTTCAAGAACTTTTAAAGTTTCTTTAAGTGCAGTCACAAAAACCATCAAGCGCTATGATAAAACTGGCTCTCATATGAAACGCCACAGGAACGACCAAGAGTTACCTCTGCTGCAGAGGATAAGTTCATTAGAGTTACCAGCCCAAATAAATGCTTCAAAGTTCAAGTAACAGACACATCTCAACATCAACTGTTCAGAGGAGACCACGTGAATCAGGCCTTCATGGTTGAATTGCTGCAAAGAAACCACTACTAAAAGGACCCCCATAAGAAGAGACTTGCTTGGGCCAATAAACAAGAGCAATGGAGATGAGACTGATGGAAATCTGTCCTTTGGTCTGAAGAGTACAAGTTTGAGAGTTTTGGTTCCAACCTTCGTGGCTTTCTGAGACGCAGAGTAGGTGAACGAATGATCTCCATATGTGTGGTTCCCACCGTGGAGCATGGAGGGGGTGTGGTGTGAAGGTGCTTTGCTGGTGACACTGTGATTTATTTAGAATTCAAGGGACACTTAACCAGCATGGCTACCACAGCATTCTGCAGTGATACGCCATCCCATCTGGTTTGCGCTTAGTGGGACTATAATTTGTTTTTCAACAGGACAATGACCCAACACACATCCAGGCTGTGTGAGGGTTATTTGACCAAGGAGAGTGATGAGTGCTGCATCAGATGGCCTGGCCTCCACAATCACCCGACCTCAACCCAATTGAGATGGTTTGGGATGAGTTGGACCCCAGAGTGTAGGAAAAGCAGCAAACAAGAGCACAGCATGTGGGAACTCCTTCAAGACTGTTGGAAAAGCATTTCAGGTGAAGCTGGTTGAGAGAATGCCAAGAGTGTGCAAAGCTGTCATCAAGTCAAAGGGAGGCTACTTTAAAGAATCTCAAATATATTTAGATTTTTTAACACTTTTGGTTATTACATGATTCAATATGTGTTGTTTCATAGTTTTGATGTCTTCACTATGATTCTACAATGTAGAAAATAGTAAAAATAAAGAAAAACCCTAGAATGAGTAGGTGTGTCCAAACTTCTGACTGGTACTGTGTGTATGTGTATATACAGTTGAAGTCGGAAGTTTACATACAGTTAGGTTGGAGTCATTAAAACTCGTTTTTCAACCACTCCACAAATTTCTTGTTTACAAACTATAGTTTTGGCAAGTCGGTTAGGATTACGTTCATCTCTAGGAGACAGAACGTGTCTCCTTTCTGAGCAGTATAACGGCTGCGTGGTTCGATTACAGGCTCAAAATGGCCAGAAACAAAGACTTTTCTTCTGAAAGGCCAGCATCCCGGAGTCGCCTCTTCACTGTTGACGTTGAGACTGGTGTTTTGCGGGTACTATTTAATGAAGTTGCCAGTTCCTCAACGTGTGAGGCGTCTGTTTCTCAAACTAGACACTAATGTACTTGTCCTCTTGCTCAGTTGTGAACCGGGGCCTCCCACTCCTCTTTCTATTCTGGTTAGAGCCAGTTTGCGCTGTTTTGTGAAGAGAGTAGTACACAGCGTTGTGCGAGATATTCAGTGTCTTGACAATTTCTCACAAGGAATAGCCTTCATTTCTCAGAACAAGAATAGACTGACGAGATTCAGAAGAAAGTGCTTTGTTTCTGGCCATTTTGAGCCTGTAATCAAACCCACAAATGCTGATACTCCAGATACTCAACTAGTCTAAAAGGAGCCCAATTTTATTGCTTCTTTAAATCAGGACAGTTTTCAACTGTGCTAACATACTTGCAAAAAGGGTTTTCTAAAGATCAATTAGCCTTTTAAAATTATACACTTGGATTAGCTAACACAACGTGCCATTGGAACACAGGAGTGATGGTTGCTGATAATGGGCCTCTGTACGCCCATGTAGATATTCCATTTAAAAAATAACATGTAAAAAATAAAAGCCGTTTCCAGCTACAATAGTCATTTACACATTAATGTATACACTGTATTTCTGATCAATTTGAAAAATAAATGCTTTTCTTTCAAAAACAAGGACATTTCTAAGTGACTCCAAACTTTTGAACGGTAGTGTATATTTTAAATATATATATATACAAATGTATGGAATGCAGTAATCCCACAAGGGAAAGCAAAGGCTGAAGCTTTAGTAACCTAACGAGTTGCCACACACATATGATCTCACAACAGCTGAACACAACAAAAACACCACCATAGTACTGAAAGAGCAAGAGGGATGCAAGAGCGGTTATTCCAAATTGTGAAAGCAAACGAAGGCATGGGAACATTCTGGATCGTCTGGACACGCAAACACAGGTGAGAAAGATGGATATGGCAGTAGAGGGAGAAAAAATGGCAGTGAAAGAGACAGGAAAGAATGTCTTCGAAAATCAGAGAGGACGTAATTAGAAGACAAACATTAGGAAGAGGAAACGGTCAAATGGGTACCAACTAGGAGCAGGATGAGAGCAGTAGGAAGAAAAATAAGGGAAATTATTGAAACACCACAGCAGAGGTAAAGACAGGGAAAAGGGAGAGGTGAAAAAGAAGCGGGGAGTCAGGGCATACAAGGGTGAACAAGGGGGGGATGGTTCATTGGCTGAGGGATGGTACTGCTTAGCCAATCAGGGCCAAGGCTGTCCGGAGCGTGGGTTCAGGAGACTCACGGTAGGGCTTGTTCCTTCGCCCCACAGGGGAGGGGGGGGGCACCCGTGAACTTCTTACAGGGCCTGTACGAATCACCTGTTTAGCAAAACCATTTAACAACAAAACACTCAGCCAAATACCACTCTCAGTCTCTCCACATTGGACCAGCTACAAGGAATTCAAATCAAAACCCCAGGAAAACATGCATTTCAGAGGGTGGACGTCAAACAGCAGATGAGGTATCAGACAGTCAAAAAGTCCAAGATCTAATTTGAAACGCAGTCACAGATGATATCCAACCGACAAGACAATAGAAATGGTCAGGACCGTTACAGAACGTTCAGATAGAAATATGATTCTCTGTCCTCAAGAATAGAGTCATATCAGCCCTATTCATTTCATTTCTACCTGCAAGTTATGTTCTGACGATTTTGCCTTACTGAATGCACCCCAGACGTGCCAGTACTAAATAACGTGAACTGAGGATTGGTTCTTACCTCGTCGGAGAGGCATGGGAGCCATCCCAGGGGTGGGCTTGAACAGAGGCCTACAGAGCTCATTCAGCTTGCTGGACATGTCAGTCAGTCTAGGGTGAAAAAGAGAACAGGCATTTAGATTCTCAATACTGTACCTCCAAATCTAGACTAATACAGCTTACTGCATTGCAAAACTGTGACCAAAACACTTGCATTTGTGGCCCTTCGACTTGGCAGTGCAACCTTTGGTTCACAATGTGCCTCTTTTTACTTTACTATTATGACTAATTCAAAAAGTAAATGTGAGATTGACCAAAAAACAAAACAAATGAAAGGATCTGCCTGTCTCCATTTTGAGTGAGCAATAGGTGAGCCCTGCTTTGGTATAGCCCAATTGAGTCTGTTGTATTAGTGTTGCACTCACAAGTTACGAATGTTAGTTGTTTCCTTCTTCTCGTCGAACAGAGCTCGCTCTGCGGCGCGTGCAATCACCTAGAGAGAAAGAAGAGACATTTAAAATCTCCTGTTTTGGACAAAATTCACCTTACAAATGACTGGCCAAACAGAAGACTTCAAAAAAAATGTCCTGATCCTAATGTATGTGCCATCAATGGGGGTTGAGATATGAGACATTTGTTGTTTCTTTAACAAATGGACTAATAAAGTAATATTGTACAAACCCAGTTCTCGTGAGATTTCTGCTCCTGCTCAATGATCTGAGCTTTGTAGAACTTCTCGGTCCATCTCAGCTCGTCCTGGATCTCCTTAACGCGCTGCCTACACACCTTGACCTCCTCCTCTAGGGCCTTGCCGTCCATCTCCGTCAGCCGGTCTTCCTTGTTGGGGCGCTCAAACTCCTCCTTGGTCAGCTTCCTGTAAGGCGACACAAATTAAATCAAACTATTTAAAGACCATTTGAAAACCTCAAACCTCACAGTAAAAGAATACAGTAAAAGACAAGGAAAAATGTTTTTTACATGCTGTGGAACCATGGAGAACAAACCCTACTATGGTATTAACACATGAACTGCACTGCTTCTGATTCCACTTACTGCTGCAAAGCGTTCTCCTTCTGCTGGTACATCTCTGTCATGATGTCATTCTTCTGCTGCAGGGTCTTGTACTGGTTCTCCAGGTGGTTCTTGTCACTTTTCACCAACAAGATGTCATGCTCCAGCTTCTGAAATTGCTCTGTGGTGAAAACAAGTTGATAGTGTTGAGAGAGAAAAGGCAGTGATGCATATCAAATTCTAGTTGCTGGGACATACCTTCCAGCTCTTTCCTGGACTTCTCTTCGCTCAGCAGCTTGGTCATGAAGCGATCGCGCTCTTCCTCCACAACAGACAGAGTGGTCTGGACCTGTGGAAAGTTCTTCCAACAGTTAGTGGAAGAGTTGACACACTTCTTGGTTCTGAGCACAAGTTTTACCTGCCTTCAGGTACACAGAAATCTGGGTCCGTTCAAGAAAGAACTCAGTCTTACCCGAGAGACATCCATCATTTGCTTATGGCGGTTTTGGATGATGGTCTGCTTGTCTGAAACAAATAATTGTAAACACAGTGACACGTTTCAGGAAAGTAGGCGTATGTCGCGCGTCAATACTTCACAGGAGAGGCATTTGAATGAATAACTATCAAAATGTGTTTTTGGGGGCAAAATGCCTTCTGGTACGTGAACTTCCATGTGCCTTAATAACAAACTTGTATGCCATCCGTAAATACGAATAAAAATGGTCAACTATGAGCAGAGTTAGTTTAGCCACGGAAAAAGTGAGGAACCTTCCCTCTAGCCATGATTGGCTGAGATAATGGATGAGCTGGACGCGCCATGAAACGAGTTCGGATTGGTCTGCCATGTAGCCAGCTTCTGTCTATAACATGAGCTTCTCAGTATGTGTAAGTAACCCTTTCTAACGCAGCTTTTTTGAAAGATGCTCTCCACTTTTAGGAGACCCAAGTTTTGAAATCAGTGGACTGTCCGGTGGAAGCAGAGTATGATAGCTAAGGAGATGGAGAAAATTCTGTGGTTTGATTGCAAATATGCAGAGGCAGTCGAAAATAGAACACATAGAAGGCTGTTGTATAAAACACCTGTCTCCTGAATACATCTTCAAACTAAGGGAAACCATTTTCAGATATAAGTTTCTAATTTTGTCAGAGAGTCGTTTTCTCATTGCAAAATAAAGCATATTGTTAGCTAGCTAACAATATGTGTGAACAATGCTGAATGGGTATAGACAAAGAAGAGCTCTCCAGTATGGGTTACAAGTTTATCAACTTTCAAAGCAGAATTACTTTCCCATTGTTCCTCAACTGTAGTGTATGATATACCATTTTGATGCTCCGAGTCTCTACTTTAATCCAATGTAAAAAAACACAATTTCAAATTTTGCTACATAAGACCAAATCACATGACAGTATCCTAATCAGAGAAGGCTGGTGGGAGGAGCTATAGAAGGACTGGCTCACTATAAAGGCATAAATGGAACGGAGTCAAGCACACTGCTTACATGTATTTGGTTCCATTCCAGCCATTACAAGGAGCCCGTCCTCCTATAGCTCCTCCCACCAGCCTCCTCTGAATAGGACACCGTGTCAGGTGACTTACCGTTAGAGGCTACCCCGTTAGCAACAACTCCACCTTTCAGGTCATCGCAGGCCTCCAGGTCTCCTAGCAGGTCAGATAGAACCTGCCAGAGAGATTGAGAACCACCAATTGATACATTACACTTTTCCCCTGGAATCAGTCAAGAAGTATTTTTTTGGAACATAATACAGGTGACATGTTTCTTTGTCATCAGGGTGCATTTGAGAAGGTGTGAACAGGAATTGATGTGTGTAACAATATCGTAACGTGTAAAAAAAAACTCAACGTTGTGGTCCTTCTGAAGGAGGGAATCCTCCAGGTCTTTCTGGGACTTCTGGTAGACTTTGATCTGCTCGCTTGTCTCCCTGTGCTTCTCCTCCCACAACTTGGCAGCATGGTGCAGCTGTAACAAGGAAATTAGGTCATCAGGACGGTGCAATGCAGGCCCTGCATGGCCAATGAGTCCTACACAATGTCATGAGGCTTAAAGTGTGAATCGTTGTTCCATATTGGTACTCACCGAGAGGTTCTCCTCCTTCAGGGTGGCAATATCCTTCTCCAGAACCTGGACCTGGACATTCCGGGCATCTTCGCGGAGCTTGGCTTCATCCATCAGAATGGTAGACTACAGATTCAATGATAAGGATAATTAAAAGGAAATAAACACTTTACATTTGATTGTTGCAATGTTAATATATTTGACATATTTTCATTGGGCATGTTCACTTATATGACCTATACCTTCGACAGTGCATCCTGGGTCTTCTTCTTGCTGCGCTTCAACTTCTCAATGGTTTTGTCCATTTCGGACATCTATGGGCAAAGATAATGATAAGCATAATGACAACCATCTTTCTCGGTCCTCATCAACGAGCCATCCTATTTAGGATAGTAGCTGGCTAATAGTAGATGCCTATGCTGTCTACATCACGAAAGCAACTGCTCTCTAGGGTGTCTGTCTCTCATTTGCAGGCTGTCCCTTTCTCTCTGTTTGCCCGCGCAAGTCCATGCAGCTGTAGGTGCAATGGATTGTGGTCATTTTAGTCAATTACCACATTTTCTGCACTAAACTATGTTGAATAGTTTAGTGAAAACTACAACGTCCCGAAGTATGTGCTTGATTTGATTTCTCTCTAGAGAAACGGCACATTGAGCTCACATAATAAACGAACTTAATGGAATTCAAATAATTGAACCGACGTCAGAGAATTGGTTGTTCTGAAACATTTTGATTACAGCTAAATCGCTCAATACTACTCACCATATCTTCATGTTTCGCAGTATTGGCCCGCTCTTTGTCAAAGGATATGGCGTGTAAGTTATTTTCCTCGTCCAGGCGCTCATTTTGTCTCTCCATCTCTTGCACAATATTCTATTGGACAGAAAAAGAAAATGCGTAGTCAATTTAAACACTATGGAGAAGAAAAAAATTATAAAAAATCTAATAATTGTCAGCATGACAATGACATGTGATCAAGATAATATTTTTTAGAGACTCACCTCCAATTCCTGGATCTTTTCCAGAGATAAAGTGGCAGATTTTTCAGACAGCTTTTGCTTTTCTTTAAGTTCTTCGCCCTGAGGGGAACCCAGTAGAAATATACTGTCAAAACATTATGTACCTTAATTCACATTGAACTCAAAAGTCTGGATCTTAGTCAGTGAAAAGTCTCTGCAACTTACCTGTTGCTGCAGTTCAGCGACCTTTTGGAGTATCTCCTTCTTCTCTTGTTCAAGCTTTTTCATCCTGTCCACCATTTCTTTTTCAGTAGCGAATAAAAACCATGACAAGAGTATGAAATCAGACATGGTTTACACATGACAAGAACACCAGCCTGTAAGCAATATGAATGAGGATTCACTATGCACCCTAAATAGCCAGAGAGATGAACTTACTTAGATATGACTTGCTTTTGACCTGTGAGAAGGAAAAGAAAAGTGGCAGCAAACAGCCTCCTCAACGGTAGCATACAATACATCATAGAATAACATAAAGCAATCAGATAATGAAATTATGAAAGCAGTAACTGTGCAACAACGACTTACAGATAGAATGCTCCTCCAGAAGAGGAAGCCGATGACCCCGGCACCTGCAGTGACCAGCACGGGTTCACAGGACACGCCGTAGAAGTCTGGACCTGGCTTCCAGTGCTCTGGCAGGCTGGTGACCATCTGGGGAGACAGGTCCAATCAGTGTTACTATAGCACATGTCAGGCTTAGCAAATAAGTTGGGTAATAGCTGGGCTGAGATGACAGAAGAAAATAAGTGATGTTAAAAACATTGAACTAAACCATCAGGCATTCCAGTGTTCTGTTTACAAGCATGGCTAATGGTTATCCCACTGAGCACCCTCTCAGTCAATGCAGAGGCATATCTTCAGATCAAATCAAGGTGGGTTTAGAAATAGACGTAGCCTATAACCTAGTTGTTGATCAAAATCAATAGAGAGGATTTGCCTTGACCTTATGTAATTAATGGGGATTGGATTGGACTGGGGCCCTACCACTGTCCAACCATGGTGACCTTTGCACAATTAAGAACTTCCATCGCAGTCGCTCAGTGAAATTCAGGGATTGGCTAAATTAATCACCACAGAGTGGATCTAACTAACAAGCCTTAGGCCTATGTGGATTTAGAGTGCAAAAGATTGCATCATGTAGCCTGTCACCCTGTAAAATGGCCAATAAACAAAACAGATGATTACATAACATATCACTAGACATGAGCCACATGTAGATTTTAATGGTATGTAACCTCAAGTGATAGTTATGTAAGGGGAAGTTGTCAAAGCAAAATTCAACAACTTGAAGGCACCTCTCGATCTTAGACCCAGATATAGGAAGAACGGATACTGCTAGTCTGGAAAGTGAGACATTTTTTAAATGAGGAAGAGGACAGGCCAAATGAAGTTGCCAACAAGATTCAGTTTCAATGTAGCTAGCCAGCCAGCCATGTGGCGGCCTAAGACTTGACTAGCCAGCTAGCTACATTGTAGCCAACTACTTACATATCGAAGTACTAGACAGTACAAGACAGACAGTTGATCAGATTCTGTCATCAGGGGCAAAGTGGGTAAAGGGGTTGTTTCTTCCGAATCCATCGCTACTGTACGTTACTTTGACAGTTGAGCTGGCTATCTAGTTAGTTTGGCTTGTGACCTGCAATGCAACTCGTTTGCGTAAACCCGAAAATCCTCATTTCACCAACTGATCAACGCAGTCGACTACTGGAGAGGATCCTTCATCGTGGTTCTCTTTACCCAGGAGAGGACAATATGTACCTATCTTTCTAGCTACTATAACCTAAGCTTGAAGGTTAGCTTGCCAATGCTGGCTCTGCTTCGCCAAAAACATGTCTACTAGCCTCCTTTTAGAGTTCTGAACGTGATTACTTTCTAAGCAAAACGCACAAAGCCTGGTAAAACGAGCGGGGGTATCATTTATATCCCACTCAATAAGCAAAACACCGGCTGTGGACACTTAACTTCAGTCTACACTTCACTACAACAAGTCAACAAAAAAATGGGAAAGGATCACTGAACCTGGGCTGCATTTAGTACGTTTTTACGTTCTGGAACGTTTAATTTAACGGAACTACCAGTTGAAAAAAGGGGAAGGGTTGGGTAACGCTGTCAGCATGGCAAATGCCGCCCCCCAAATAAAAATAATACATGCATTGTCCCAGCAATAATAAAATAAGTATGAATACTTGAGTCCTAAGCACTACATGCAGGCAATTAGTCAATTACAATAGGAAGGAAAGCCCATTCACAAGAGAGAAATACATGAAGTAACTTACCATAACACCATATATTCCAAGATACTCATAAAACAGGGTGACGAGACGACCAGATAAAATTAGCACTGATACGAATGATGAACCACTCTGCTCATCTTCATGGAAATCAGTGACAGCAGGTGACTCCAGAGATCCTGGAAATACAGCACAAGCAAATTAGGTTAATGCATACAGTTTACATCTCACCACAATTTCAAAAGTAGGGAAGTATAATGAACACCTACCTGAGGGAGGGTGATCCATGTCTACGCTAAGTCCAATGTCCAAGGTATTTTCAGACATATTCCCATCTTTTGAAACATTCAGAGAGGTTCAAACAGTGAGTAAATGTTCATGCATTGCAATCTAACTGGCATTGTCAGGAAGTGTATTTGTTCTGTCAACAGATTACTATTTACTTTGTTGTACTTCTTGGGCATTTCTTAAAGCTTATTCTGCAAACCAAATCTCCAGGCATTATTATCATGTCATTAGCAATGTATGAGACTTTCCAAATATTTATTTAACAAAAGGTTTTAATCCTCCTATACTCTGACTTGAACATAAACTGAAAAAAAAGCATTATTACCTGTGTCAGGGTGTAGTTGACTGCCCACTACCATGGGAGCACTGTTTCTGGCCGTTGAGTACTTCTGACGCAGGGTGAACACCAATTCCTGGAAGTCTTCCAAGATGGAAGCTTCCTCAACAAACTCACCAGCATCCTGCTGCTGGACAGCGTTCTCATGGGCATCCAGCATCCTCTCAATCTCATCCAGGATTGGGGTTTCAGAGGCTTCCAAAATGGCTTCCAGCACCTTTTCAATGTCCTCACGGGCGTTTGTCTGGGACAGCCGGGCAGCCTTCAGCTCCAGGTCAAAAAACATGAACTCCAACCTAAAGAGGTTCTGAGGACCTAGAATCTTTTGGAGGCGCTCCATATCCTCCTCCTTGCAGCGGTGTCGCAATAGTGTCAGCCTCAACACATTGTTACTGTATTCCGCCTCTTTGTTTGGAAGGGGATCCAAAACTTTATCTTTAAGTGAGGGCGTGTGGCTTTCAGCATCATTTTCAGTCTCATGCACCTCAGGTTCTATGTCAATAGCCTCGTCGTGTTGGACCACATCCAACACATCACTGGATACAACATCGGTTTGTGTATAATTATTGGGTTGCTCTGACCCAAATTCAGATAGACTTTCTGTGTCCTCAGGTACATCCCTATCAATCTCATCATTTTCTAACAGTGTCACTTCAGGTGGAGGCTCATCCACTTCCACCGTGGTGCTCTCAGCACTTTTGTTAAGGTACAAAGTCTCTGTGGTTACTTGCACTGATTCCTCCTTGTCTATTAACAATAAAGAGGAACCTAACAGTGAATCAATGTCATAACTGTCAAACTTATCGTGTCCAGTGTCAAAGCAAACAATGTAGGTTTCCTGAAAAGAAAAAGAAAACATTGTTTGAGTCATACTACCTATTTCAGAAAGAAGTTCAGTCATTCCAGACAATGTTTTAAGCGATGATGCATTGGCAGTAGTGAACTAGGCCTATATCTATTTATTGACTTACCTCAGCAGGAATGTCCAATTCTTTTTCAGTGTATATGTGATTGATTACGAGTTGGTCCTTATTGAAGTAACCAAAACGGTTACCAACCCATTGTAAGAAATGGAAACAAAACAGAGAATGAAACATGTTAACAAAACAGAAAAAGCTTCAACATTCCTTCTAGACTGCAATGTTATCATATACAGTACCAGTAAAAAGTTTGGACACACCTACTCATTCAAGGGTTTTTCTTTATTTTCTACATTGTAGAATAATAGTGAAGACATCAAAACTATGAAATAACACATATGGAATCATGTAGTAAACCCTAAAAAGTGTACAAAAAAATATCTAAATATATTTGATATTCTTCAAAGAAGCCCAAATCAAATCAAATTTTATTGGTCACATACACGTGTTTAGCAGATGTAATTGCGGGTGTAGCAAAATGCTTGTTGTGTTGTTGAAACAGGAATGCTTTTACAACAGTCTTGAAGGAGTTCCCACATATGTTGAGCTCTTGTTGACTGCTTTTCCTTCACTCTGTGGTCCAATTCATCCCAAACCATCTCAATTGGGTTGAGGTCGGGTGAATGTGGTGAAAAAGCCCTTACACAGCCTGGAGGTGTGTTGGGTCATTGTCCTGCTGAAAAACAAATAATTGTCCCACTAAGCACAAACCACATGGGATGGCATATCACTGCAGAATGCCGGTTAAGTGAGCCTTGAATTCTAAATAAATCACAGACAGTGTCACCAGCAAAGCACCCCCACACCTCTTCCATGCTTCACGGTGGGAACCACCCATGCGGAGATAATTTGTTCACCTACTCTGCATCTCAGAAAGACACGAAGGTTGGAACCAAAACTCTCAAATTTGTACTCATCAGACCAAAGGACAGATTTCCACCAGTCTAATGTCCATTGCTCGTGTGTCTAGGCCCAAGCAAGTCTCTTCTTCTTATTAGGGTCCTTCAGTAGTGGTTTCTTTGCAGCAATTCAACAATGAAGGCCTGATTCATGCAGTCTCCTCTGATCAGTTGATGTTGGGCTATGTCTGTTACTTGAACTCTGTGAAGCATTTACTTGGGCTTCAATATGAGGTGCAGTTAACTCGCAGCAGAGGTAGCGCTGGGTCTTCCTTTCGTGTGGCAGTCCTCATAAGAGCCAGTTTCATCATAGCGCTTGATGGTTTTTGCGACTGCACTGTTCTTGCCATAATATGGACTTGGTCTTTTACCAAATCTTCTGTATACCACCCCAACCTTGTCACAACACAACTGGCTCAAACGCATTAAGAAGGAAATAAATTCCACAAATAACATTTTAATAAGGCACACCTGTTAATTGAAATGCATTCCAGGTGACTACCTCATGAAGCTGGTTGACAGAATGCCAAGTCTGTGCAAAGCAGTCATCAAGACAAGGGGGGGCTACTTTGAAGAATCTAAAATATATTTGATTTGTTTAACACTTTTTTGGTTGCTACATGATTCCATGTGTTTTCCAAAGTGTTGATGTCTTTACTATTTTCTACATTGTAGAATAATAGTGAAGTAAAACCCTTGAATGAGTAGGTGTGTCCAAACTTTTGACAGGTACTGTAATTTAATATTAACTCATACTTACACTCCCTGCATATATATTTGTCCTTTGGCCTGAGAGTTTATAGTAGACATATATAGTCTCTCCTTTTTTAAATGACAGAAACCGACAGTCTGGTCCGGTGAAATCGCTGAAAGCTTTGCCCCGGCACAGGAGCACTGTGGAGAGGAATGATTCAAAGATCAGTTGTTTCACGCATACCAAAGATTCCAGCCCATTACCTCAGCGTCCACCCTACACATCACTAAAGTAAGCCTTGTTTTATCTGCTTCTCTTTTTACAGAGTCAGAGTATCCAAAAGGAAAGCCAAGCATTAAGGGTAAATATAATATTGTTTTTGTCTTGATAAGGTAGATGTAAAAAGAGAAGAACTTGCAAGCAGAGGGGTTAATGACATGCCAGTATTTTATGTCAACAATAGCTAACTTTATAGCTAACCAGGCCTATACACCATCTTGCAATTTGCTTCCTAAGCCAACACAGAAGTATGATATTGTAATGACCCGGCTGGGTCATAAAGGGAAAAGAGACGGACTCTAGGTGTGCAGGTCAGAACACAGGTTTATTCATAAACTGGGCTATTGTTCCGGCCACAACCCACGCCGCTAAATGCCGAACGTACACAATGTTAGGGTCAGTTTAGTAAGTAACTATAGTAGTTGATTACAATTAAGCTCACATCTCTATTATTGTGTGTAGCTAGCTAGTTAGTTAACTAAGAAGACTGTCAGATCAATTGGCAAGTTGTCATGTAGTTAGTTAGTCAACGTTCACAAGTTTGGATTAGCTATGGGCCCTTGTGTGGCTTTGCCTTTGGGTTCAAGAAAATATATAGGCCGAAAGCTTGTGCAAGCTACTAACGTAGTTACTACAGAAACACAGTTAATATAGTTTCAGAATTTGGCAACTAGTCAGGCAGTAGCCAACACAGGCCGAGACTTCGCTTCGGCTACAACTAAGCAAGCTTAGGTTATTATGCATTGGTAGTGTAACGACCCTGGTTTTATAAGCGCGGAAATCGACTCTGCCGCACGAGCCCTCGCGCTAGCTTGCGACTCTACGTCTTACAGGAAAGCGCTCACCGGCCAAGCACACACACTGTCGTGGATGCAAGGTCCGATCACTTCTGACACCAATGTAATGAAACAGTGGGGAGCAGGTCTCGAACCCTCGAACTCCTAGCCCGAGGTCCGACGCGCTATCGACTGTGCGCCGGACCCTGGGTTTATAAGCGCGGAAATCGACTCTGCCGCACGAGCATGCTTTTGCGGGACAGTCGATAGCGCGCCGGACTTCGGGCTAGAAGGTCGAGGGTTCGAGACCTGCTCCCTAACTGTTCCATTACAGTATTTACAACTAACGTTAACGACAATTGCGCTAGGTTAGCCGAGTTTATCCCTTTGAAATGACAACGCCGGTCAAGCTAGCTAGCTATGGAAAGATGGAAGCATCCTGAAAGTTCGCTTGAGTTTAGCGCCAAGTACTTACCACTGCATTCCTCGTCTGCACATCTTTTGAAGTCGGAGAAGCTCCTTTCGACTGCGGCTTTGGGTATGAAATGATGAATACATAAAATAAAAATGTATACATAATAAACATTTACAGCCATGTTGGCAATTGGGCTGGCTGGTTCTGCTCGACTATGAACAGATGAAGCCTAAACGTCAGCAAATCCAAGGCTGGAACAATTCGCAGGATGTTGATCGTAGAGGCAAATATCAAAATCTGGGCAGACAATGTAAAAAATAAGAGCAAAGACATGAAACCAGAACGCATAATAAAACCGTCTTATTGCGTCACAATATACGTTCTGATTCGGGTTTATCACATCTTTGTTGGATAGAACTAAACAGTCCACAAGTTAACTGACAAGTGAGCGCAATATCCCATTCTCCATTCAATTGGACTTTCTGACTATCGCAGATGTATTATGATACATTAAAAGCACATGTTCATTGTTTTTCAGGCACTGGGTACCAAAACAAACAGAGAGGATAGATAGGACTCACATTTCCAGGATAGGCTATAAACTACGTTTATATTAACCTGTAAAAGTCAGAATTGATCAAATAAATGTTAATACAAAAGCGTAGTTGCTGGACGAAGCTAAGGGTTGGCGATACAGTTGTTTTTGTTTCACCTGTTATCAAAATAGTAGCCACTCCCACCCGAATAGACTACAATCACCCCATTAAACAGAGGACATCATTTTACTCACATTTGGGAGGACCCTCAATGACGGTAATGATCCAAGTCACATGTCATTGCCAATAAAATGACAAAAAAGCATTGCAACAAATTACAGTCCTATAACAAAGACAATTTATTTAATTACATGTTTTGATTTGACCTTTATCTAGGCAAGTCAGTTAAAAATAATTTCTTATATACAATGACGTTCTAAACCCTAAACCCAGACAACGCTGGGACAATTGTGCGCTTCCCTATGGGACTCCCAATCACAGCTGGTTGTGATACAGCCTGGAATCGAACCAGGGTCTGTAGACAGAAGCTGCTTTTCAGTCTCTCGATCTCAAGGCCATCAGACTGCAAAACATCATGAGCACATCAGAGGCGGCTGCCTATAGACAAAGATTTGGAATCACTGCCAATTTTAGAAATGGATCACTAGCCACTTTAATAATGTTTCCATATCTAGCATTACTCATCACAAACCAGCTCGTGGAGATAACAAAAATATATTTTGTTATTCCTTAACTGAAGTAAACTAAATACAATTAACAATGGTGTGTGTAGTCAGTAATCAGTAGTGTGAGTGTTTGTGTGCATAAATGTGATAATGAGGGGTGGTGAAAGGTGCCAAAGCAACCAAACAGCCACAAAAATGCCACAACCAAAAATCTATAAATGTGTCTGCATGGAGTCTCCCCAATGAATGGGGAATTGGTGCATTTATCCGGGAACACACCCTGGCTCAGGTGTGTCCCATGTCGCTGACGACCCTCCCAGCCCTGCCCGCCAACATCCTAATAAGGAAAACAAGAGCAAAGCGAAAGAATACGGCAGACAGAGCAGGAGGGTCGTCACAATATGTATAAACTGCACTCCACACTATTCTACGATATCGTAGTCACTTTAATTGTGTTTACATACTGCATCACCCATCTCATATGTATATACTGTATTCTATACTATGCCACTGTATCTTCGTCCAATGCCGCTCTGACATACACTGCCGTTCAAAAGTTTGGGGTCACTTAGTAATGTCTTTGTTTTTGAAAGTAAAGCACATTTTTTGTCCATCAAAATAACATAAAATTGATCAGAAATACAGTGTAGAAATTGTTAATGTTGTAAATGACCATTGTAGCTGGAAACGGCAGATTTTTTATGGAATATCTACATAGGCGTACAGAGGCCCATTATCTGCAACCATCACTCCTGTGTTCCAATGGCACGTTGTTAGCTAATCCAAGTTTATCATTTTAAAAGGCTAATTGATCATTAGAAAACCCTTTTGCAATTATGTTAGCACAGCTGAAAACTGTTGTTCTGATTAAAGAAGCAATAAAACGGGCCTTCTTTAGACTAGTTGAGTATCTGGAGCATCAGCATTTGTGGGTTCGATTACAGGTTCAAAATGGCCAGAAACAAAGAACTTTCTTCTGAAACTCGGCAGTCTATTCTTGTTCTGAGAAATGAAGGCTATTCCATGCGAGAAATTGCCAAGAAACTGAAGATCTCGTACAACGCTGTGTACTACTCCCTTCACAGAACAGCGCAAACTGTCTCTAACCAGAATAGAAAGAGGAGTGGGAGGCCCTGGTGCACAACTGAGCAAGAGGACAAGTACATTAGAATCCATAGGCCTAATGGACACATGCTCAAACTCGCACACATTTGATAGAATAAAAAATAAAAAAAGGGGTAGGTGCTACATCCATTTTTGGACACACATTGTTTTAACCATGTTATGAGGCTATACAGTGTTTGTTTACATTTACAATGTTTACAAACGCTGGAGGAAAACAAGTTCACACACACACTACCGTTCAAAAGTTTGGGGTCACTTAGAAATGTTCTTGTATTTGAAAGAAAAGCACATTTTTTTGTCCATTAAAATAACATCAAATTGATCAGAAATACAGTGTAGACATTGTTAATGTTGTAAATGACTATTGTATTTGGAAATGGCTGATTTGGAATGGAATATCTACGTAGGCGTACAGAGGTCCATTATCAGCATCCATCAGCGCAAACTGGCTCTAACCAGAATAGAAAGTGTGGGAGGCCCCGGTGCACAACTGAGCAAGAGCTCAAGTATATTGAAGTGTCTAGTTTGAGAAACAGACGCCTCACAAGTCCTCAACTGGCAGCTTCATTAAATAGTACCCGCAAAACACCAGTCTCAACGTTACCAGCGAAGAGGCGACTCCGGGATGCTGGCCTTCTAGGCAGAGTTGCTAAGAAAAATCCATATCTCAGACTGGCCAGTAAAAAGAAAAGATTAATATGGGCAAAAGAACACAGACACTGAACAGGGGAAGATTGGAAAAAAGTGTTATGGACAGCCTAATCTAAGTTTGAGGTGTTCGGATCCCAAAGAAGAACATCCGTGAGACGCAGAAAAAATGAAAAGATGCTGGAGGAGTGCTTGACGCCATCTGTCAAGCATGGTGGAGGCAATGTGATGGTCTGGGGGTGCTTTGGTGGTGGTAAAGTGGTAGATTTGTACAGGGTAAAAGGGATCTTGAAGAAGGAAGGCTATCGCTCAATTTTGCAACGCTATGCCATACCCTCCTACAACAGGACAATGAGCCAAAGCACAGCTCCAAACTATGCAAGAACTATTTAGAGAAGAAGCAGTCAGCTGGTATTCTGTCTATAATGGTGTGGCCAGCACAGTCACCGGATCTCAACCCTATTGAGCTATGGGAGCAGCTTGACCGTATGGTACCTAAGAACGGCCCATCAAGCCAATCCAACTTGTGGGAGGTGCTTCAGGAAGCACGGGGTAAAATCTCTTCAGATTACCTCAACAAATTGACAACTAGAATGCCAAAGGTGTGCAAGGCTGTAATTGCTGCAAATGGAGGATTCTTTGACGAAAGCAATTATTTCAGTTAAAAATCATTATTTATAACCTTGTCAACATCTTGACTATATTTCCTGTTAATTTTGCAACTAATTTCATGTATGTTTTCATAGAAAACAAGGACATTTCAAGTGACCCCAAACTTTTGAACGGTAGTGTGTGTGTATACAGTTGAAGTCGGAAGTTTACATACACTTAGGTTGGAGTCATTAAAACTCGTTTTTCTACCACTCCACAAATTTCTTGTTAACAAACTATAATTTTGGCAAGTCGGTTAGGACATCTACTTTGTGCATGACACAAGTCAATTTTTCAACAATTGTTTACAGACAGATTATTTCACTTATAATTCACTGTATCACAATTCCAGTGGGTCAGAAGTTTACATACACTAAGTTGACTGTGCCTTTAAACAGCTTGGAAAATTCCAGAAAATGATGTCATGGCTTTAGAAGCTTCTGATAGGCTTCTAATCTACACACAATACCCCATAATGAAAAAGCAAAAACAGGTTTTTAGACATTTTAGCAAATGTATATTTAAAAAAACAACAACTATAATATCACATTTACATAAGTATTCAGACCCTGTACTCCTCCATGCTATCACCCTGTGGAAACCACACATGTGGAGATCATCCGTTCACCTACTCTGCGTCTTACAAAGACACTGCGGTTGGAACCAAAAATCTCGAATTTGGACTCATCAGACCAAAGCACAGATTTCCACTGGTCTAATGTCCATTGCTTGTGTTTCTTGGCCCAAACAAGTCTCTTCTTCTTATTGATGTCCTTTAGTAGTGGATTCTTTGCAGCACTTCGACCATGAAGGCCTGATTCAGACAGTCTCCTCTGAACAGTTGATGTTGAGATGTCTGTTACTTGAACTCTGTGAAGCATTTATTTGGGCTGCAATTTCTGAGGCTGGTAACTCTAATGAATTTATCCTCTGCAGCAGAGGTAACTCTGGGACATTCCTGTGGCGGTCCTCATGAGAGCTAGTTTCATAGCGCTTGATGGTTTTTGCAGCTGCACTTGAAGAAACTTTTAAAGTTCTTGAAATTTTCCGCATTGACTGAACTTCATGTCTGAAAGTAATGATGGACTGTCGTTTCTCATTGCTTATTTGAGGTGTTCTTGCCATAATATGGACTTGGTCTTTTACCAAATAGTGCTGTCTTCTGTATACCACCCCTACCTTGTCACAACACATTAATTGCACAAATTAACTTTTAACAAGGCACACCTGTTAATTGAAATGCATTCCAGGTGACAACCTCATGAAGCTGGTTGAGAGAATGCCAATGGTGTGCGAAGCTGTCATCAAGGCAAAGGATGGCTACTTTGAATAGTCTCAAATATAAAATATATTTTTTGGTTAGCTGATTCCATATTGGTTATTTCATAGTTTTGATATCTTCACTATTATTCTACAATGTAGAAAATGTTAAAAATAAAGAAAAACCCTTGAATGAGTAGGTGTGTCCAAACTCTTGACTTGTACTGTATTTACATACATTTTTTTATTAAAAAAGACAAAAGCATCCACTGAAAGTGACTTTTAGTCCAAGATCTGTGTCAGGGAAAAGGCTATATGCATCACAACATTGTGTCTCTTTGGGTCTCTGACAGATTAATCTGATAGCGCCGCCGCGCTACGTCATGACCACCACCACACTGGAGCGCACAGAGGGTCTCTCTGTCCTCAACCAGGCCATGGCTGCCATCAAAGAGAAGATTGAGTAGAAGCGAGGAGTGTTTAACATCCAGATGGAGGTCAGTACAATAACCTTATTGTCACAATTTACATAAAATCATATGTTTGCTGTATTTTAATACACTAGGAAGAGGGGGACAATGGAAAGTCCAAGGTGGGGTGGTAGAAGTTTCATGTAAAACAGAAAATTGTAACTCCTGCCATATGTAATACATGCTTTGGAAGTCTTACTCGCCAGAGATCTCACATTAAAACAGTATTAAAAACAGCAACAATGTTCAGGACATTGCGCTTTCAATGTCCATGTGTTAATGTCTTATATGTTTTCCTCCCCTCCAGGCGAAGGTTGTGACCGACATAGATGAGACAGAGCTGGCCCGCCAGCTGGAGCAACTGGAGAGAGAGAACGCTGAGGTGGACGGAGATGACGAGGATGGAGAGATGGAGGCCAAGGCAGAGGACTAAACTAGATGAAGAACTGAGGGATTGGATACGACGACGAGACCAATTATACATATGCAGTCCAGAGCATGTATTCATAAAGCATCTCAGAGTAGGAGTGCTGGTCTAGGATCAGCCCACCCCCCCATATGTAATCTTATGCATAATGATCTAAAAGGCTAAACTTATCCTAGATCAGAACTCTTATTTTGAGATATTTCATGAATACAGGCCTTGTCTGATGAGATGACGAACTTCATATCAAATCAAGCATTCTAGAACGTCTCTCCAACTGAACCCTTTGGATCAGTAGCAGGGACCCTCTCAGGGAGACTGATAGAGAGATGGCTACAGGCACTGACTGTCATACTGCCAAACAGGGCTGGGAAAGGCCTCTGTGATTATACCAATGGACACAATAACAACTGAATATGATCACTGAACCCTAGCTGTTTGAATTGCATAAGAACGGGTGGGTTGGGGTAGGATTAGCCTTTTTGTGCTGTAGCCAACTCCTCTCTGTGTGGAAGAGTTGGCTACAGCACATATAATACAAAATGGGACAAGGCTTGGGTTGGTGGGGTGGTAGCCTGGTCCCGTGCTGAATGTTCTTTAACCAACTCTTTGTGACAAGTGCAGTATAGGACCAGGCTAGAGTGAGTAGGGGTTTAGATAGATTCTGAGAATATAATAAGACAAGTGTTTTATATATAGCAAGGACATATTTTAGGAATGGTTTTGACTATCTCCCCAACTCCATGAAAGGACAATAGCATTCTTGTTGTTTTCCTGCTCAATATGGTTCAAGTGAAATGTCGGGCGGAAGAGAAAGAGTATAATGCGCACCTAACCAACTCACACAGATCTTTATAACTTAGGGTGCATTCTGGATATATTTCTATTTTGTCAGGACTACATTCTTAACATTACATTAAACAAATAGAAAAGTAAATATGTGTTATCAGGTTAGAAGTGATTGAAAGTGAAACATGCACTTAAATTAAATGTGGGATGCAGTTATAGCAGAAGCTGTTGGAGAAAGGTCCATGTGGGTACTCTAACCTTTATCAAAGATTTTAAATAAGATGTTTAATTGTTGTCACGTGCACAGGATATGTACAGTGAAATGTGGTGCTTTATAGGGTCTGCCATGGCAGTACAGCACACCTGGAGCAAATTAAGGTTAAGTGCCTTGCTCAAGGGCAAATCAACCTTGTCGGCTGGGTTACTAGTCCAACACTAACAGCTAGGTGACCTTCTTCCACCCATTCACAAAATAAGCAAATTAATCATATTCGGCAGGACAAGCACGAGATAGTGAGATACTATTGGGACGTTTTTGAATACATTTGCGTTTTTCCGTTATGGAACGCTTACTCTGAAATGCGCATCTAAACAACGCACTTTTACCAAAGTTTCTAAAAAGGTAAAGTCTACATAACTTAATCTACTCTGTTCGTAACATATTCTAGTTTTGGGAACAGAAAACTGTATTGAGATTACATTTTTAATCGATGAGTAAATTACCACTGCCGGTCCCTGAGCTTCGTGTAGAAACTGAATCTGGCTCATTATTCTATTTTTGCTAATATCTCTGGTTGTAGTTTGTCTGCACTACAAATCCCAGAGTTCCGTGTTAGCAGTCGGTAGCAAGTAACAGCCCTGAAGGCTTACTAGTCAATCATCTAGTGTCGCAAAATATATATACAAAAAGTTGTAAATGTTTAGCTAGTTGACTGAAACATAACATAAATTACAGTAACAACGACTCTGCAAAATTGCTAGCTCTGTAGGGCGACAAACTATGTGTAATATTTGTGTTGTGGAGAAATGACCAGGCAGGAGACGGACGGGAGTACAGTTAGTTTTCGTTTAGTCAAAACCTCTCGTGCTCTACTTTTCCCGGGCACACTAGTGCGCATGTGCATTTCCTATTCGGTGGAGTAACGTAACACTGTCGTAATACATCACTGCTTAGTAACAGCATAGTAACTCATATAAACAGATATAGATCCCAGATACTACTACTACTATGAAGATGACTCGACCTTCAATCAAGGTAAATATCGTGCTAGCTACGTAGTTAGCTTGCAAAGCGGTTTGATTTTTGCTTGCTTAACGTTAGTTTGGGACACAACATCGCGAGTCTGTAGCAGGGTTTATGTTAGGAAAATGCGGCCAAATCTTACCAAATTCTGATGTGCACTTTGAACATGTTAGAATAACTGTCGACATTTACTTTTCCTCAGCCAACAAAATGAGTAAGTTAATGAACAGCAAAATCACTATCCTATGTGAATCTACTATAGTAGAAAAGTTTAGGCTACCTATTCTATTGGTCAGCTTGTCGAGAAAGATCGTCTATTCCAGAGTCTGGACATTTGTGGGAAGATAGATCCCAAATTCAACCAGTAGGCCAGAAGGCCTAGGCTACATAAAACAAAGACGTTAAATAGCAATGAGTCTGATGCAACAGATCAGAACATTTAGCTTAGCTTTGATAAACTATTATTTATTAAGATTATAAGCGCAGTAATGCACACAGGGCAGTAAGTAGGCTACGCAGGAATGTTCGTTCCATAATGCAATTGGCGGGAAAACACCATTGTCGAGAGGGCACTGCACAGTCAAGCGGTTTCATGTGACAGATGAAAATATCCGTTAGAAATGTAGAAAGAGGAGATCTAATAGGCTAATCTGAAGCAAGGTAAAACATGCCTCGTAAAATGTATTAAAACGTTCTGGTTTTAAACAGTTAAGTATGTTTTCAAAATACATGATACATGTTCAAAATAAATGTTTTTAAAATGAGCCTCCAGCTCGTTGCAAAGTGATGTTTGACGCGTTGATGAAGCCTGCCTGGGAAAAATGTTTTTGAACGTCATCCAACTGGGGCCTGTAGAGCACTGACTTTACGACCTGAAGATCACTGACGTCATGAAATGTCCTCATATTTTTCTGAGTTCCCAGTTGTCTTGAAAGCACAGCAAGATGCTGCAGCAGTAGCTCTTGCAGAGTCTGACATATTTTCCACTCAATGTCTCTGTATGTGTGTGATAAAAAAAAGATACATAAGGAATATAGTGTACACATGCACCAATTTAATTCCACAAAATTATGCAAATTAAGCATGATCAGTCAAATGTATGTACGTAGACTGGTGAATCCATCAATGAATAGGCTAAAAAGCTAATAGGCAAATTTAGAAATGTGATTTTTTTCTTCTGGACAATTGTACTATTATTTCTTAAGATTATAAGAGCAGTAAGTAGGCTACGCAGGAATGTTCGTTCCATAATGCAATTGGCGGGAAAACACCATTGTCGAGAGGGCACTGCACAGTCAAGCGGTTTCATGTGACAGATGAAAATATCCGTTAGAAATTATTGGCTTTTTTACAAATTATCGGACGAACGCCTGTTATTGCTGGCTAAAGGAAGCCCTCTGTGTAGGTACAGACTCCCAATGTGTCCTAAAACCTAGATTTTGGCATGTGATAACACATTTCGTTCTGTAGCTAACTAATTTATGAATGACACAAATGACATTTCCTTATCTTTTGTGTAGGTGACCCAGATGATATTCTTCATCGTTTTGTTAGTCGGGATCCAGTTTGGAACCACCATATCAGGTAAGCTGATCAAATTGTGTCAAAGAAAGTAGCTAGTTTTAAACGGACACTCCAAAATAAAAGTTTGTCAGATGTCCTCAGCCCTCAAAATAAGGGGAGGGGATAAGTCCATGTTTTACCAGGCATGGTGTGTGCTTAGTATTTATTTGGACAGTGAGGCCAAAATGTTTAATTTTGCTCTATAGTATACTCCGGCATTTTGGATTCGGGATCATATGAAGAGACAGTAAATAATGTCACCTTTAAAAAAATAAAAATAAAATGTCATACATATGTTTACCCTTTAGAAATGAAAGCACTTTATGTATTTGGTCCCTTAGGGATGTGCTCCGATACAATACAGCAATGAAAGGTTTATTTGAAACACTTTGGTTTGATTAGAGAACGAATTGATGCGATACGTTGCACAACATTTGTTGCATAAACACATACATTTTCCATGAGCTGGGCCGTTCTGTGGGCAACAACAGCTCGTTGAAGAGAGGTCAAAGGAGAATGGCAAGAATCGTGCAAGCTAACAGGCGGGCCACAAACCGGCAAATAATGGCAAAGTATAACAGTGGTGTGCAGACAACATCCCGGAACACACAATTCGTCTGTCCTTGTCACGGATGGGGTATTGTAGCAGACTACCACACCGGGTTCTACTCCTATCTACTAAAAACCAGAAGAAGCTGCTCCAGTGGGCACACAATCACCAACACTGGACAATTGAGGAGTGGAAAAACATTGCCTGGTTTGACGAATCCCGGTTCCTGAACTCTTTGACTTGAATGCAAATCGCTACGTCTGGAGAAAACGAGACACAGCTCATCACCTGTCTAACATCATCCCTACCGTGAAGCATAGTGGTGGCATCATCCTGCTATGGGGATTAGGGTTTCACATTTTGGGGAATATTCAGAGGTGAAAACTTTCTGTGGGAATATATGGGAATTAATGCAAATATATGCAAATTAATATTAATACTATTTAATGTTTTTTGCATTGGATATATTTACCAAATCATATGAAGACAAACATTAATCTTTTACCTTATCATAAGTAGACATAATTGCAAATTGTTAAATCCTTCCAATAGAAAAAAAACAATTTAGTTAGTTGAACTTTAATTAAATGAGTTGACTCTTCGCATGGGATGATTTCACTGAACAACAAAATAAAGGGAATATTGAATAATCCCAATGATCCATCGCATCTCCCAAAAACGTTTTCAACATACGTAAAAGGATATTCTAGAAACTAAATCTTTGATTGTCTTCCTCTCAGCCTTCCATGTCTTCTCCCTGGACCTCCTTAATGTCCACCTCTTGAACATCAGACTCTGAGGCCTCATCTTCACTGTCACTTTCCAACCTTGTTGAGGATGGCTCGTTGTCAGGCTCAAAAAGCCGCAAATTTGCCCGGATGGCCACCAATTTTTCAACCCTTGTATTGGCCAGCCTGTTGCGTGCTTTGGTGTGTGTGTTCCCAAACAAGGACCAGTTGTGCTCTGAGGTGGCTGATGTTGGTGGGATTTGGAGGACGATGGAGGCAACAGGGGAAAGAACCTCAGATCCACAAAGTCCCTTCCACCAGGTGGCTGATGAGATATGTTGGCACGACTGCCATATTGCATCTCCATCCAAAAGCCCCTGCTTGGAAGTGTACTTCGCCAGACTGCCTAGAACCTTGCCCTCATCCAGGCCAAGGTGGCGAGACACGGCAGTGATGACACCATAGGCCTTGTTGATCTCTGCACCAGACAGGATACTCTTGCCAGCATACTTGGGGTTCAACATGTACACTGCGGCATGTATGGGATTCAGGCAGAAGTCTTCACGCTTTTTAATGTATTTCAGAACTGCAGTTTCCTCTGCTTGGAGCAACAGTGAAGTGGGCAGGGCAGTATGGATTTATTATCTTACATCTGCAAGCAGAGTCTGAACATCAGACAGGATGGCACTGTCTCCCCCAATACGTGCAATGGCTACTGCAATAGGTTTCAGGAGTTTGAGGCTGCTTACCACTCTCCCAAAATACATCATCCAGGAGGATCCTCTTGATGGGGCTGTCCATATCGGCAGACTGATATGGCCATTTCTTGGATAGACTCCTTCCCCTCCAGGAGACTGGCAAACATGATGACAACACCACCCCAACGGGTGTTGCTGGGCAGCTTCAATGTGGTGCTCTTATTCTTCTCACTTTGCTTGGCGAGGTAGATTGCTGCTATAACTTGATGACCCTTCACATACTTAACCATTTCCTTGGCTCTCTTGTAGAGTGTATCCATTGTTTTCAGTGCCATGATGTCCTTTAGGAGCAGATTCAATGCATGAGCAGCACAGCCAATGGGTGTGATGTGAGGGTAGGACTTCTCCATTTTAGACCAAGCAGCCTTCATGTTCGCAGCATTGTCTGTCAGCAGTGCAAATACCTTCTGTGGTCCAAGGTCATTGATGACTGCCTTCAGCTCATCTGCAATGTCTGTTGTCCCTTGTGTCTGTTCTTGTAGAAAACTGGTTGAGAGGTGGAGATTATGTCATTAATTATTCCTTGCCCACGAACATTCAACCACCCATCAGAGATGATTGCAATACAGTCTGCTTTCTCTATGATTTGCTTGACCTTCACTTGAACTCTGTTGAACTCTGTATCCAGCAAATGAGTAAAGCATGTCTGGCTGGAGGGGTGTATGCTGGGCAAAGAACATTCAGAAATCTCTTTCAATACACATTGCCAGTGAGCATCAGAGGTGAACCAGTTGCATACACAGCTCAGCTACGTTCCTCCATTGAGTCAAAACAACTTCTGCTTCCAGGAGGACCATGAGCTGTTACTATTGATAAGGTGTCTGTCTGATACATCATTTAAATGGCGAATCGAAGTAGAGGGACTTTTGTCAGAGGTTGCTTGTTTTGAGCGCTGGGGTAACTTTATGCACTTGGCCAGATGATTCTGCATCTTTGTTACATTCTTTGTTACATTCAAATCAAGCAGGCAGTCCTTTCGAACTTCTGGCTGTAAGTTCTTCACATATGATTTGGCACAGTATTTGCAAATGTACACAGCTTTTCCTTCTACATTAGCTCCAGTGAAATGTCTTCACACATTAGTGTGAAGGAAAAGCAGCCAACAAGTGCTCAGCATATGTGGGAACTCCTTCAAGGCTGTTGGAAAAGCATTCCAGGTGAAGCTGGTTGAGAGAATGCCAAGAGTGTGCAAAGCTGTAATCAAGTCAAAGTGTGGCTATTTGAAGAATCTCAAATATATAATATATATTGATTTGTTTAACACTCTTTTGGTTACTACATGATTCCATATGTGTTATTTCATAGTTTTGATGTCTTCACTATTATTGTACAATGTAAAAAATGAGTAGATGTTCTAAAACCTTTGACCGGTAGTGTAAGTCAATAACTGTCAAATGTGTGTGTGAGAGAGTGTATGGGTGGGTATGTGTCTGTGCATATGAAGGGGAGAGGGAGGGAGGATGAATATGTGTAGGAGGGCAGGAGAGAATGGGTGTGCGGGGGCATGGAGTATATGTTGTGTGTGAATGAAAGAGAATGGATGTGTAGAGGGGTGTGGGTGTGTTTGAGAAAAGGGGACAGGGGAGGTGGAAGTTGGGATAAATTTGGCCTGGCTGGGTAAGGGAAGGAGGGTAGGTGGTGATAAGCTTGGCTTGGGGGGTTAAGGATGGGAGGGGGAACAAGCTTGGCTTGGGGGGGGTAAGGTTGGGAGGTGGGGATAAGCTTGACTTGGGTAGGGTTAAATGTGGGAGAGCAGGGAGGGGGTGGTGCAGAGAGATGGATTTGGTTTGGGATGGGGGTTTTTCTTCATTTTATTATGACTTGTAAATCCATTGTACAATTAATAAGAGATCTGGACAGATAGGAATGGAAGTCAAAGTTTTATTATTCCTCGTTTGTCATTTTAACTGCAATTTAATGGTGGATATTGGTGATAATGGAGAGGGACTATATCCAGGGGATTGGGATGGGGTGATTGGGAGGGCATCAGACACTTCTCTGAGGTGTGCTTGGGTCTTCCACTCATCCCATTTCAGTCTCTTGGAGGACCCACTCACCCCAAGTAGACCCTCACCTGCCAATATACTTACATTTACCTTGTAAGGTAATACAAACCAACCACAGTACTTATGTGGTAGTCCTTCTTAAAATGTACAGTATGTACAATGTACGTACAGTGCATTCGGAAAGTATTCAGAACCCTTGACTTTTTCAACATTTTGTTACGTTACAGCCTTGTTCTAAAATTGATTAAATGTTTTTTCCCCCTCGTTAATCTACACACAATACCCCATAATGACAAAGCAAAAACAGGTATCGCATATTAAAAAAACCTCAAGTATCACAGTTACATAAGTATTCAGCCTGACAGAGCTTGAGAGGCTCTGCAGAGACGAATGGGAGAAACTCCCCAAATACAGGTGTGCCAAGCCTGTAGCATCATACCCAAGAAGACTCAAGGCTGTAATCGCTGCCAACAAAGTACTGAGTAAAGGGTCTGAATACTTATGGAAATGTTATATTAGAATTTTTTTATTTGCGATACCTGTTTTTGCTTTGTCATTATGGGGTATTGTGTGTAGATTGATGAGGGGGGGGAACTATTTTATCCATTTTAGAATAAGGCTGTAGCTTAACAAAATGTGAAGTGGTCTGAATACTTTCCGAATGCACTGTAAAGATAACTTTATTCCATTACTTAACAATATGAAAGCAGATTTAATTAAATAGAATAATCTTCCCATAAATCTTACAGGTAGAGTAAACCTCTTCAGAATGGCATGGCTCCCAACGTTTTTGTATTTATTTTCAAGTAATACTGATTTGTTCTTAACTAAGACAAAATCATTCAGAATTGACTTTTTCTGCACAACATACAGTACTAGTCAAAAGTTTGGACACACCTACTCATTCCAGGGTTTTTCATTATTTTTACTATTTTATTTTTTACATTGTAGAAAACTATGAAATAACACACATGGAATCATGTAGTAACCAAAAAAGTGTAAAACAAATATATATTTTATATTTGAGATTCTTCAAAGTAGCCAATGTCCTTTGCTCACTCTGACAGCTTCGCACACAATTAATACCTTCTGGAAATGTTATAAAGTCCTCAAAGTTTTGGGTGGAGTTGGAAAGATGGCTGTCAGAAGTATTACAGTGTAAATGTACTTTTAATTTGTCTGTCTGTATATTTCAAGACATGGCATATGAAGGTGCAGTGAGATACCCGATGGGTTGAACAGTACATTTCGTATCAATCATTTGCAGCTGACTTGCCTAGTTAAATAAAGGTTCAATAACAAACCTCTTAAAAAAACGTATCCTTAAAAACTGGAAATCAACCAATCCTCCGTTGTTCACGCAATGGAAAGGTCAAATGCTTTACTATCTAAAAATGTAAAGTGAGTGGGCGACGGAGAGAAACAAAATCGTGCAGTTTGACGCCATGTGGCAGAAAGTGATACGAGTGCTGGAGATAGGGGTGAGGGTTAGTGGGTATGGGCAGGGATGTAGTTGATGTTTGTATGATGTTGTCATTTGTGTGTGTTTGTTTTGTATTGTTGATAAAATATCAAATCATGTTTTTTTTTGTTTTTTTAAGACGAAGTAGGCTCTCACTGCTCTAGAATGTATCTCTTCCATGTTTGGCCTTGGGAGGTGGTACCGTTTGGAGGTATTTCTGCGGGTTGGACTCAAAATCAACTTCATACCCTCGTCATCATTACGGAATGTTATTCACTCTCCGCAGGGTCGGCAGAAAGAAAGAGGATGCTTCCTTTTTTCAGAGGTTCAGTGTTTTCAACCTAACTTCTGTTTCCCCTGAAAAACAGATGTGGGGACTACGCTCAGGCGTCTTTTTACGCCTGCTACTTTAAGTGACGGATTATTGTGGATAATCATGAATGAATTAGGAATAATGATGAGTGAGAAAGAGGCATAAATATCTTACCCCCCTCACACAAAAAATGCTAACCTCCCCTATTTTTGGTAATGGCGAGAGGTTAGCATGTCTTGGATAATCTTTCCGCACACAGAATCTGCCCACAGGACTTTATCATTCATCATTCTTCATGATTCATTCATGGTAATCCGTAATCAAGATAGCATCCACATTAATGTAGAAGTATTCAGAAACGTATTATTTTCTTATTTACAATAAAAGGCACAATAAATTGTTTACCATTCGTTTCTATTGGGCACAACATAATCTGAAAGACAACCAAAACAAACTGCAAATGTGTCCAACAAGTTTGTAGAGTAACAAGTTTGTAGAGTAACACGTTTGTAGAGTAACAAGTTTGTAGAGTAACACGTTTGTAGAGTAACAAGCTTGATGTAGTCATTTCTAAACGGTAAAAGATATGTATGAAAATAACCTCAAATAAAAGGTATTGTCGCCTCATATGATTTAAAAACAAAAACTTAAATCCAAAATGCTGGAGTATAGAGACAAATGAAACGTTTTAGCTTCACTGTCCAAATAAATATGTAGTGGCGTGTACATATCCATCAATCCCAAATGAATGGGAAAGATAGGCACCATTTAATTCCACCAATTTTGATGATGCATAGGGTTGTTATTTGCATTGCATGTGAACAGATTACTGTTTTACTAGCTGGCAGACTTCTTTTGATTTATTCTTTACATGACGTTGATGCACTTAGACCCAGATGACCGAGATGAATCAAATGACACAGATGAACCAGATGACCCAGAGCAACAGAAACTATTTCAGTGTGTGTCAGGAAATATGGATAGCAAAAGGATTCGACTGTACCTCGGCCTGGACAATCTGGTATGTTGCTCCAGCAGCTCTCATCAAACATCTGGCGCCCCCTTGTGTTGCCTGAAACAAATGCTGGGTCCCAGTATTATGATGAATCATTTTAGGGACAGTTTCCGTGACCCAGATAAAGCCTCATTCCAGATTTAAAAACCATGTTCAATGGAAAACGTACAAAGTAACTTTTCAGGGGAAAAACACGAACCGTTGTAATTTGTCCGTCCTTGTGATTGCCGTTCTATCTCATTCATTCTAGGTGGTGGATTGCATGCTCCAGAAGAAACCAGGCGTCTCAGCTAGACAGTACCAGAACCAACTGAAGCTCTACACATCATCTGGTCTCCTGCCCACCATGGCCATCTATAACAGCACCAACTCAGCCACCTTCCCCTTTAAATTAATTATGGTGAGATGGGCTAAGATTAGGATTAGATACATACAACAAAATCAATGGTCTCAGTAATTACTTGAATTCAATGACTTTCTACTTCTATCTGTTTCTCTTATGTGTGCTTTCTCTCTGCTTGTTAGAATGCATCCACCTGGAGAGTGAACGTCCCCAGATACAACATTACTATCAACACAGGTGTCATTATTTCTTATTAATGAGCCGATCTATTAGTCTGGGTACCAGTCTTTTTAGCTAACATTCCACTCCCTGCCACTCCTGTCATTTGCCTAAGAGATTGACCTTTCGGGAATCTCAACGGTCAATACGCAGCTGGATTACCAGCGGAGTTGCTCATTGGTTGTTGGAAATAACATATTATATATATAATATTTTCCATGACGGCATGTGGAGCCTCAAATAGAATTACAATTACAACAAAGTACAAAGTACAAAAAAGAAGACGTTATTTTGATTGTAATTGCAGTATGAATTTAGTTTTAGAAGTGAGCTAGCAACTTTTGACAGACTGCTTTTCATCTGGACAACAAAAAACTGTTGCTCAGCAACCAGACACCAAAAGTGAAAGAGTTCCAAAATGTGCTTTTAAAGAAACGATTTCCAATATTTGCATAACATTTGATTGGAGGATAGCTATGACTGTTACCGAATCAGGATCAAAACCTCTGATCTTTAAAAAAATAATTATTTCACCTTTATTTAACCAGGTAGGCCAGTTGAGAACAAGTTCTCATTTACAACTGCAACCTGGCCAAGATAAAGCAAATCAGTGCGACAAAAACAACATAGAGTTACACATAGGTTAAACAAATGTTCAGTCAGTAACACAATAGAAAAATCTATGTACAGCGTGTGCAAATGTAGTAAGATTAGGGAGATAAGGCAATAAATAGGCTATAGAGGCGAAATAATTACAATTTAGCATTAACACTGGAGTGATAGAAACTGGGGTGCAAAAGAGCAAAAAAATAAATAACAATATGGGTATGAGGTAGTTGGGTGTGCTATTTACAGATGGGCTGCTCTGACAGCTGATGCTTAGAAAGGGATATATAAGTCTCCAGCTTCAGTGATTTTTGCAATTCGTTCCAGTCATTGGCAGCAGAGAACTGGAAGGAAAGGCAGCCAAAGCAGGTGTTGGCAGGAGGCTTTGTTGTGAAATAGGAAGCCGTTTCTAGATTTTATTTTTGATTGGAGATGCTTAATGTGAGTCTGGAAGGAGAGTTTACAGTCTAACCAGACACTTAGGTATTTGTAGTTGTCCACATATTCTAAGTCAGAACCGTCCAGAGTAGTGATGCTAGTCGGGCGGGCGGGTGCGGGCAGCAATCGGTTGAAGGGCATGCATTTAGTTTTACTAGCATTCAAGAGCAGTTGGAGGCCACGGAAGGAGTGTTGTATGGCATTGAAGCTCGTTTGGAGGTTTGTTAACAGTGTCCAAAGAAGGGCCAGATGTATACAGAATGGTGTCGTTTGCGTAGAGGTGGATCAGAGAATCACCAGCAGCAAGAGCGACATCAGTGATATATACAGAGAAAAGAGTCGGCCTGAGAATTGAACCCTGTGGCACCCCCATAGAGACTGCCAGCGGTCCGGACAACAGGCCCTCCGATTTGACACTGAACTCTATCTGAGAAGTAGTTGGTGAACCAGGCGAGGCAGTCATTTGAAAAACCAAGGCTATTGAGTCTGCCGATAAGAATGCTGTGATTGACAGAGTCAAAAGCCTTGACCAGGTCGATGAAGACGGCTGCACAGTACTGTCTTTTATCAATGGTGGTTATGATATCGTTTAGGACCTTGAGCATGGCTGAGGTGCACCTGTGACTAGCTCGGAAACTAGATTGCATAGTGGAGAATGTACGGTGGGATTCGAAATGGTCGGTGATCTGTTTGTTAACTTGGCTTTCGAAGACTTTAGAAAGGCAGGGCAGGATGAATATAGGCCTATAACAGTTTGGGTCTAGAGTGTCTCCCCCTTTGAAGAGGGGGATGACCGCGGCAGCTTTCCAATCTTTGGGGATCTCAGACGATACGAAAGTGAGGTTGAACAGGCTTGTTGTTGCAACAATTTTGGCAGATAATTTTATCCCAGCTGATTTGTAGGGTTCCAGATTTTGCAGCTCTTTCAGAACGTCAGCTGTCTGGATTTGGGTGAAAGAGAAGCAGAGGGGGTGTAACGCACTTTAGGTGTAGTGGGTGCGGAGTCAGGCGCAGGAAGCAGAAGGTACAGAACAATGTTTTATTCCGGCACAGAGAAAAATGTTTACGCCAATACCGGGCGCATATACAAGACCGGCCCAAAACCAGTCAGGACCCAACCAGTCCGGAGGAAAAACAAAGGGAAACGCACTACCACAAATATACACAGAGGAAAAATAAGCCCACACAAAGAGCAGACGGGCCTTACCGGCTTAAATAGCCCAACTAAAAACCTAAACAAGAAACAGGTGTAACCAATAAGACAAAACCAACAGAAAAGGGAAAATGGATCGGCGGCAGCTAGTAGACCGGTGACGCCGAGCGCCGCCCGAACAGGAAGAGGAGCCACCTTCGGTGGGAGTCGTGACAGGGGGCTTGGGCAAGTTGCTGCGAGGGGTGCAGAGCTATTGGCCAGACTAGGGGTAGCCAGGTGGAAAGCATGGCCAGCCAGGTGGAAAGCATGGCCAGCCAGGTGGAAAGCATGGCCAGCCGTAGAAAAATGCTTTATTATCGATGATCGTAGATTTATCGGTGGTGACAGTGTTTCCTAGCCTCAGTGCAGTGGGCAGCTGGGAAGAGATGCTGTTATTCTCCATGGACTTTACAGTCTCCCAAAACTTTTGGGAATTAGTGCTACTGGATGAAAATGTATGTTTGAAAAAGCTAGCCTTATATTAGTTGTGTATATTGGTTCCTGACTTCCCTGAAAAGTTGCGTTTGACAGTGATGAGGGGTGATTGTTTGACCGTGGACCCATTACGGACGCAGGCAATGAGGCAGTGAACGCAGAGATCCTGGTTGAAGACAGCAGAGGTGTATTTAGAGGTTAAATTGGTCAGGATGATATCTATGATATCTATGTGGTTACAGATTTAGGGTTGTACCTGGTAAAGTCCTTGATAATTTGTGTGAGATTGAGGGCATCTAGCTTAGATTGTAGGACGGCCAGAGTGTTAAGCGTATCCCATGTCCCAGAGTTCGTACCTAACAGTAAGAACTCAGAAGATAGATGGGGGGCAATCAATTCACATATGGTGTCCAGGGCACAGCTGGGGGCTGAAGGTGGTCTATAACAAGCGGCAATAGTGAGAGACTTATTTCTGGAAAGGTGGATTTTTAAAAGTAGAAGCTTGAATTCTTTGGGCACAGACCTGGATAGTATGACAGAACTCTGCAGGCCATCTCTGCAGTAGATTGCAACTCCACCCCCTTTGGCAGTTCTATCTTGTCGTAAAATGTTGTAGTTGGGGATGGACATTTCAGAAGAGACATGTCCATCCCCAACTACAACATTTTACGACAAGATAGAACTGCCAAAGGGGGTGGAGTTGCAATCTACTGCAGAGATAGCCTGCAGATTTCTGGGCGTGGTAGAATAGATTCAAGGCATAATGTACAGACAAGGGTATGGTAGGATGTGAGTACAGTGGAGGTAAACCTAGTAAACCTAGGCATTGAGTGACGATGAGAGAGGTTGTGTTTCTGGAGGCACCAGTTAAGCCAGGTGAGGTGTCCGCGTGTGTGGGGGTGGGACAAAAGAGCTATCTAAGGCATGTAGGGCGGGGCTGGGGGCAGTGAAATAAAACAACAATAACTAACCGAAACAGCAGTAGACAAGGCATATTGACATTAGGGAGAGGCATATGTAGCCGAGTGATCATAGGGTCCAATGAGCAGCAATAGGTGAGTTGGAGCCGTTCTGTAGTCGCTACTACGCTAGGCGAGCTGGAGACACGGCGATTCAGAAAGCTAGCGGGCCAGGGCTAGCAGATGGGTCTTCGGAAACATCGCAACGGAAAAGCCTGTTGAAACCACCTCGGACAAATACATCAGCAGACCAGTCGTGATGGATCGGCGGGGCTCCGTGTCGGCAATAAAGGGTCCAGTCCAATTGGCAAAAGAGGTATTGTAGCCCAAGAATTCACTGGTAGACCTCTTCGGCTAGCCGGCAGATGGGCCTAGCTCGAGGCTAGCTCAAGGCTAACTGGTGCTTGCTTCGGGACAGAGGTGTTAGCCAATAGTAGCCACTCGGTTGCAGCTAGCTAGCTGCGATGATCCGGTGTAATTGTCCAGAGCTTGCGTCAGGAATCCGGTGATGTGGTAGAGAAAAAGCAGTCCTATATGCTCTGGGTTGATATCGCGCTTGCAGACTGGCAGGTATTGGCCCGAGCTGAAGCTGGCTGGTGTCCGAGTTAAGGGTGAAGACCGCAGCAGTGGCTAACTGACTACTAGCTAGTAGCTAGTTATCTGGCTAGCTTCTGATTGGGGTTACGGTTCTAAAGTATAAAAAATAGCAGGTCCGTACCACATTGGGTGAGGCGGGTTGCAGGAATGTATATTCAGTTCCTAGATGGAAAGTGAAATTAAAATATATACGAAATGTATACGAAAAATACGAGGACTATTTACGCGGGACAAGACAAACACACGTCCGACTGCTACGCCATCTTGGATTCTGATAGGTGATCTCAAGCTCATTAATGATAGAATGGCCTTTCTTCAAATATGAAAAGTCTCTTTGGCAAATGACAGGAGTGGCAAGGAGTGGAATATTAGCTAGAAAGACTGGTACCCAGGCTACCCAGCTTTTACTTGAAGACCAAGGCTACTTGAAATATTGAAGTACTACTACAATATCTACTTGCAGCAGCCCTTCACAGGCTTGATTGGCCTATTTAAACCTCTGTCCTCTCCCTCTCTGCCCTCTTTCTCTGTCTCTCCTCTCTCTCTCTTCCCCCCCCATTCCCCTAGTGGCAGCACCTGTGGATGAGTGGTATGTGGAGTTCAGTATGTTCCATGGCTTCTCTATGTTCAGCAGCAAGGGATCCATCCTGGACACACTGAAGGGAACACTACTGGATGTGGCCAGAGGTTGGACTAGGGGACCTAAGGGCCTATTGTGAATTTATGACAAAGCCCTGGGTGTTTTGAATTTGGATATTTTTGCCAATGACTAAAGAAAATAGTGTACTCTGATTAATTGCAGTGCCTGTTTACCTCTAGGTGGCAATCTTTTCTTTATGATCATAACGCCAGATAGCTGAGAGGAGATGGGGTTTTCCACAATGATAATATGGTTAAAGGCGTTGATAGTATTTCCTATATTATCTATCCCCTATTAACATTTTACATTATGTTACAGTCATTCAGCAGACGCTTTTATCCAGAGCGACTTACAGTTAGTAAGTCAGTTAGACTTACATTAAAGGGGCATTCTGTGGCCTCCCGAGTGGCGCAGCAGTCTAAGACACTGCATGGCAGTGCATGAGGCATCACTACAGACCCAGGTTTGAACCCAGGCTGTCTCACAGCTGGCCATGACCGGGAGACGCATATGAGGCGGCACACAATTGGCCCAGCGTTGTGCGGGTTAGGGGAGGGTTTGGCCAGCTGGGATTTCCTTGTCCTATTTGTCCTTGCCTTCAGAACAGCCTGAATTCTAAAGCGACTCCTTGTGGCGAGCCCGGTGCCTGCAAGCTGACCGCGGTCGCCACCTTGACGGTGTTTCCTCCAACACATTGGTGTGGCTAGCTTCCGGGTAAAGCGAGAAGTTTGTCAAGAAGAAGTGTGGTTTGTCCATCAGAACCCAAATTATAAGCTTGTTTTACTCAAATGTGTAAACATTGTAAAAAATAAAAACACTGTATAGCCTTAAAACATGCTTAAAACTACAATGTTCATATCTTTGATGGGCAGTCCTTGTATACATAGCTCTCTATGAATTTGACAGTGGTTACATTTCTCCAGGCCCATCCCTCAGCTTTTTAACAAAACAGATGCGGGGTGTTCACATTGTTATTGTTTCAACTAATGATTGCCCTTTTAAGGTTGTATCTTAGCAGTATGAGTGTGAATTTCAATAAGTTTGTCAGAATTGCATTGGCCGTGGCATCTCTCCCTTAGAGCCCATCCTGCAGTGGACGATAGGGGAGGAGTTGTCGTCTCGTATCATTGAACCACATCTCCACCGGGTCCTGAAACTACAAGTCAGCCAGAGTCCCTGTGCCGGGGATGTGGCCGTGCTGGCACCTGTCTTCGCTCCAGGAGGACACACAGGTGAGGAAGACATACTGTATACACACACACACAAACATGTTATGACAAACAGAACATACTTTAACTATGGGTAACTAACTGCAGACAAACAGGCCATTGATGTGCCCTGTGTATACACTCACCAGACAGTTTATTAGGTACACCCTAGTACCAGTTCGGATCCACCTTTGCCTTCAGAACAGCCTGAATTCTTCAGGCATTCTACAAGGTGTCAGAAATATTCTACAGGGATGTTGGTCCATGCTGACGCGATGGCATCACACAGTTGCTGCAGATTGGACGGCGGTACATTCATGCTGCGAACAGCCTGTTCCATCTCATCCCAAAGATGCTCTATTCAGTTGAGGTCTGGGGACTGACCAGGCCACTCAAGTAAACTGAACTCGCTGTCATGTTCCAGGCAATGTTTTTCCACTCCTCAATTGTCCAGTGTTGGTGATCACGTGCCCACTGGAGCCGCTTCTTCTTGTTTTCAGCTGACAAGAGTGGAACACAGTGTGGTTGTCTGCTGCAATAGCCCATCCATGACAACGATTGACGAGTTGTGCGTTCCGAGATGCCGTTCTGCACACCACTGTTGTACAGAGCCGTTATTGATCTGTTTGTGGCCTGCCTGTTAGCTTGCACAATTCTTGCCATTCTCGTTCGACCTCTCTCATCAACAAGCTGTTTTCGCCCACAGTACTGCCGCTGACTTGATGTTTACCAATTCTTGGTAAAGCCTAGACACTGTCGTGCGTGAAAAGCCCAGGAGGGTGGCCGTTTCTGAGATACTGGACCCGGCTGGCCTGGCACTGACGATCACACCATGCTCAAAGTCACTTCGGTCACTCGTTTTGCCCATTGTAACATTCAATCGAACAGTAACTGAATGCCTCGATGCCTGTCTGCCTGGCCACTGGTCCATTTTTGGGAACCTAATAAACTGTCCTGTAAGTGTATGTCTGCATGCTTGTGTGCAGGGGTGGAATTAGAAGAAAAATCACTGTAACATCACAGGTAATTTAGCTTAAAAGCAAATTACGCTTGTTAAATTAGTTTCACATTGGGAACTCAGTTCTCAAGCATTCCAATTCAATTCTACCCCTGCTTGTACTCATTCATAGGACTTTGTCAGTGATCATTACTGAGGCCTTCTGTCCCCTCCCATTGTAACTGTAGGGGTGATTCTCAGTGTCACCAGATCTGCCTTCACCGCTCAGGCACGATGGTTCAATGCCACGAGATCACTATGTAGCTTGATCAATGAAGGTAGAGCATCTTATCTATCACGTTGCAGCTTTGATACATACTATATTACTTAGAATTGTATTTCAACATCCCTTATTCTGCTGTTTGATACGCAACGATACAGTGAGTGAGTGTGTTGTACAGTAGTTTTCAGTGCATTGTCTTTAGCCGGTCCTGTATTATTTGGTTATTAATGACTCTAATACCATTTTCACACACCCGAGGTGAGCCGAGCTGAGAGATCGCGTGAAAAGGGCCTTAATGGCTGTTCTCATTGTCCTCTACAGTGTGTGTGTCTGGCTGCTGACCAGTCTCTTAATGTTCCAAAGTGTGTGTGTCTGGCTGTGCAGGGATCTAATTTTTTCTGACTTACTGATCCTCTACAGTGTGTGTGTGTGTGTGTGTGTGTGTGTGTGTGTGTGTGTGTGTGTGTGTGTGTGTGTGTGTGTGTGTGTGTGTGTGTGTGTGTGTGTGTGTGTGTGTGTGTGTGTGTGTGTGTGTGTGTGTAACTGACCTGCTATCTCCACAGTGTGTGTGTCTGGCTGTGCGGGGATCTCCATCGTGGACCTGAAGCTGACCAACTGTCACCTGTTCCTGCTGACCAACCGGGGGCTCTTCATCAGCCAGGATCTCCTTTCCCCTGTCACAGGCACTCTCAATGTACTAGACACACACACTCATTTACACCATTAAAGATGGCACCAGGGGGGGTGGCTGCTGTTTTATGGGCTCTTAACCAACCGTGCTATTTTGTTCGCTTTTTAGCATTTTTTGGAACATATTTTGTACATAATGTTGCTGCTACCGTCTCTTAGGACCAAAAAGAGCTTCTGGAAATCAGAACAGCGATTACTCACCTTGAACTGGACGAAGAATTTCTCTTTAATGAGCCGGACAAGAGGGATTTACTCCAGACACCCGAACAGGCCCTCATCCCCGTCATTCGCAGGAGAAAAAAATGGAAGAGGCATCCCGGAAAGAGATCGTGGTGCCTTGTGAGGATCCGCCGACGAGTGGCTAATCTGCCTTTGCCATTTGTACTATTGGCCAACGTACAATCGTTGGATAATAAATTGGACGAACTATATCCTACCAAAGGGACATTTAAAAACTGTAATATCTTATGTTTCACCGAGTCGTGGCTGAAAGACAACATGAATAACATACAGCTGGTGGGTTATACGCTGTATCGGCAGGATAGAACAGCAGTCTCTGGTAAGACAAGGGGTGGCGGTCAATGTATATTTGTAAACAACAGCTGGTGCTCGATATCTAAGGAAGTCTTGAGATTTTGCTCTCCTGATGTAGAGTATCTCATGATAAGCTGTAGACCACACTATCTACCCAGAGAGTTTTCATCTGTATTTTTCGTAGCTGTTTACATACCACCACAGACCGATGCTGGCACTAAGACCGCACTCAATGAGCTGTATACCGCTATAAGCAAACAGGAAAATGCTCATCCAGAGGCGGCGCTCCTAGTGACCGGGGACTTTAATGCAGGGAAACTTAAATCAGTTTTACCTAATTTCTACCAGCATGTTAAATGTTCAACCAGAGGGGGAAAAAACTTTAGACCACCTTTACTCCACACACAGAGACGCGTACAAAGCTCGCCCTCCATTTGGCAAATCTGACCATAATTCTATCCTCCTGATTCCTGCTTACAAGCAAAAATTAAAGCAGGAACCACCAGTGACTCGGTCAATAAAAAAGTGGTCAGATGAAGCAGATGCTAAGCTACAGGACTGTTTTGCTAGCACAGATTGGAATATGTTCCGGGATTCTTCCGATGGTATTGAGGAGTATATCACATCAGTCACTGGCTTCATCAATGAGTGCATTGGTGATGTCGTCCCCACAGTGACTGTACGTACATACCCCAACCAGAAACCATGGATTACAGGCAATATCCGCACAGAGCTAAAGGGTAGAGCTGCCGTTCTCAACTGCGTGACTCTAACCCGGAAGCCTATAAGAAATCCCGCTATACCCCCGACGAACAATCAAACAGTCAAAGCGTCAATACAGGACTAAGATCGAATCGTACTACACCGGCTCCGACGCTCATTGGATGTGGCAGGGCTTACAAACTATTACAGGCTACAAAGGGAAGCACAGCTGAGAGCTGCCCAGTGACACAAGCCTACCAGACGAGCTAAATTGCTTCTATGCTCGCTTCAAGGCATGTAACACTGAAACATGCATGAGAATATCAGCTATTCCGGACGACTGTGAGATCACGCTCTCCGCAGCCGATGTGAGTAAGAACTTTAAACAGGTCAACATTCACAATGCCGCAGGGCCAGACAGATTACCAGGACGTGTACTCCGAGCATGCGCTGACCAACTGGCAAGTGTCTTCACTGACATTTTCAACCTCTCCCTGTCTGAGTCTGTAATACCAACATGTTTCAAGCAGGTCAACATAGTCCCTGTGCCCAAGCACACTTAGGTAACCTGCCAAAATGACTACCGCCACGTAGCACTCGCGTCTGTAGCCATGAAGTGCTTTGAAAGGCTGGTCATGGCTCACATCAACACCATTATCCCAGAAACCCGAGACCCACTCCAATTTGCATACCGCCCCTACAGATGAACAGATGATGCAATCTCTATTGCACTTCACACTGCCCATTCACACCTGGACAAAAGGAATGCTATTCATTGACTACAGCTCAGCGTTCAACACCATAGTGCCCTCAAAGCTCATCACTAAGCTAAGGACCCTGGGACTAAATACCTCCCTCTGCAACTGGATCCTGGAATTCCTGACGGGCCGCCCCCAGGTGGTAAGGGTAGGTAATAATACATCCGCCACGCTGATTGTCAACACGGGGGCCCCTCAGGGGTGCGTGCTTAGTCCCCTCCTGTACTCCCTGTTCACTCATAACTGCACGGCCAGGCACGACTCCAACACCATTAAGTTTGCCGATGACACAACAGTGGTAGGCCTGATCACCAACAATGACGAGACAGCATATAGGGAGGAGGTCAGAGACCTGGCCGTGTGGTGCCAGAACAACAACCTCTCCCTCAACGTGATCAAGACTAAGGAGATGATTGTGGACTACAGGAAAATGGAGGACCGAGCACGCCCCCATTTTCATCGACGGGGCTGCAGTAGCGCAGGTTGAGAGCTTCAAGTTCCTTGGTGTCCACATCACCAACAAACTAACATGGTCCAAGCACACCAAAGACAGTCTTGAAGAGGGCACGACTAAACCTATTCACGCTCAGGAGACATGGGTCCTCAGATCCTCAAAAGTTTCTACAGCACCATCGAGAGCATCGTGACTGGTTGCGTCACTGCCTGGTATGACAACTGCTCGGCCTCTGACCACAAGGCACTAAGCCTTGTGGGTAGTGCGTACGGCCCAGTACATCACTGGGGCCAAGCTTCCTTCCATCCACGACCTCTATACCAGGCGGTGTCAGAGGAAGGCCCTAAAAATTGTCAGACTCCAGCAACCCTAGTCCTAGACTGTTCTCTCTGCTACTGCACGGCAAGCGGTACCGGAGCGCCAAGTCTAGGTTCAAGAGGCTTCTAAACAGATTCTTCCCCCAAGCCATAAGACTACTGAACATCTAATCAAAAGGCTACCCAGACTACTTGCTCACCCCCCTTTACGCTGCTGCTACTCTCTGTTATTATCTATGCATAAGTCACTTTAATAACTCTACCCACATGTATATATTAACTCAATTACCTCGACTAACCGGTGCCCCCGCACATTGACTCTGTACTGGTACCCCCTCTATATAGCCTCGCTATTATTATTTTACTGCTGCTCTTTAATTATTTGTTACTTTTATTTCTTATTTTTGTAGTTTTTTTTCTTAACTGCATTGTTGGTTAAGGGCTTGTAAGTAAGCATTTCACTGGCTCTGTTGTATTCGGCGCATGTGACAAATAACATTTTATCTGACTTTGTGCACAGAGCCATTTGATTGGCATGAACATTCTTTATGGTCCTTACTAGTCAATAAATAGTTTTTTCTGAACAGTTTGTGTTGTGGTACTGATCTTTTTCTCTGAATATTACAGTTCACCTTGCTGTTCCTCCCTGCACTGGCTCAGGTCTGTAAACATGTCAGTTGTTCAAGCTATTCTCAGATATAGTAGGGGCAGAGTGCCTCCCAAGAAAACAATTAACAAGTCATTGTGTTTCTCCTTCATAGATGGACTACTCTGCCACCACCTTGTGGTTTTCCTCTCAATGTGTGACAGATCGCATCTATTTCAGTGGTATGGCTTTATCATGACCTCAAATAAATGAACAATACGGATTCATAACATGTTTGTTGTTGTTGTGGAAGACAGTTTCAAACTGTTTTCTCTCTTGTTTAGATGACACACTCAGTTTGATTTCCAATGAAGGAGAAGGTGAAAACCTGGTAGGTGTGATTGAGGGGGTTTGTTTATAATTGATATTATACAAATGTCTATCCTTGTGTTTCAACCTGAGCTTCTCAATGGCAGCATTCTAGGTGTTTGTACAGTAAGTACCCCTTCACGAGGTGGTTCCTGTGCCAGGCCTCTGCTGCTGACATCGCGAAGAACCCCAAACACCGTTACCTGTCCTTCCTCCATGACCGCCACCAACACACTGGCCTACTGCTCTCACACACTGAGGTACCTTTTCTATATTGTCTATATACAGTACCAGTCAAAAGTTTGGACACACCTACTCATTCCAGGGTTTTTCTATATTTTTACTATTTTCTACATAGTTTCTGTACAATAATAGTGAAGACATCAAAACTATGAAATAACACATATGGAATCATGTAGTAACCAAATAAGTGTTAAACAAATCAATATACACTACCGTTCAAACGTTTGGGGTCACTTAGAAATGTCCTTGTTTTTGAAAGAAAAGCACATTTTTTGTCCATTAAAATAACATCAAATTGATCAGAAATACAGTGTAGACATTGTTAATATTGTAAATGACTATTGTAGCTGGAAACAGCAGACTTTTAATGGAGTATCTACATAGGCGTGCAGAGGCCCATTATCAGCAACCATCACTCCTGTGTTCCAATGGCACGTTGTGTTAGCTAATCCAAGTTTTTATTTTAAAGGCTAATTGATTATTAGAAAACCCTTTTGCAATTATGTTAGCACAGCTGAAAACTGTTGTTCTAATTAAAGAAGCAATAAAACTGGCCTTCTTTAGACTAGTTGAGTGTCTGGAGCATCAGCATTTGTGGGTTGGATTACAGGCTCAAAATGGCCAGAAACAAATAACTTTCTTCTGAAACTCGGCAGTCTATTCTTGTTCTGAGAAATGAAAGCTATTCCATGCGAGAAATTGCCAAGAGACTGAAGATCTCGTACAACGCTGTGTGCTACTCCCTTCACAGAACAGCGCAAACTGTCTCTAACCAGAATAGACAGAGGAGTGGGAGGCCCCGGTGCACAACTGAGCAACTGGCAGCTTCATTAAATAGTACCCACAAAACACCAGTCTCAACGTCAACAGTGAAGAGGCGACTCCGGGATGCTGGCCTTCTAGGCAGAGTTCCTCTGTCCAGTGTCTGTGTTCTTTTGCCCATCTTAATCTTTTTATTTGCCAGTCTGAGATATGGCTTTTTCTTTGCAACTCTGCCTAGAAGGCCGAACCTAGAAGGCTGAACTTGAATGATCGGCATACATTGATACCTTTGTATCTAACCCATTAATTTCTATCCCCTTAATTTTATAATTGGATCTGATTTTTATTTGCTAACAATTCAATGGCCTTAAGAAACCCGTTCGGTGATAGAGGGAAACCTTGTTTTGCACCTCTTGACAATTCAAAATTCTCAGATAAATAAACATTACAGTGCCTTCAGAAAGTCACACCACTTGACTTTTCCCAAATGTTGTTGTGTTACAGCCTGAATTTAAAATTGATTAAATTGAGATTATTATTATTTTTTGTCGCTGGCTTACACAAAATACACTATAATGTGTTATGGAATTTGAAGTTAGGATAGCCGAACATGTAAAAGTTGGTTTAGTGTCTCTAGCTTGAACGGTTCAAGAGTTAATGTTGGTGAGTTATTTATGCTAATGTATGTACATTTATATTGTTATATTTGATTAAAGTTTAAGAATTTAAAGACAGGATAGCCTGAACATGTGAAAGATGGTTTGGTGTCTCTATCTTGAATGGTTCAGGACTTACTATGGGTTGGTTATTTTATGCAAATGTATGCACATTTATATAATTATTGTTAAGTTATATAATTATAGTTGATCAAAGTTAAGAATTTAAAGTTAGGATAGCTTGAACATGATACAGTTGGTTTGGTGAGTTATTTCATGCAAATGTATGCAAATGTATATCGTTTTAATTTATACACGTTATTAAGAATTGGAAGTTAGGATAGCCTGAATGTTTTAAAGTTGATCTTTTAGCTTAATTGGCCAAAAAGTTGCACCGTTTTAAATAGCTACCACTGTATTACTGTGGTCCTAATTCAGTGGCGGTCGGGGCCGTTTAAGATGAGGGAGGACGATTTAGTTTTTTATGAGCATGGCCTTATTTCTATTACAGCATATTGGATGACTGTTATAATATGTTATTCATATTCCATTCACCCAGATAGGTTTAGTTTACTACACGATACTCACATTTTCTCTATACCCATCATGAGGTTGCTATAACCTGGCCTACGAATGAAGGTTTACGACAGAGGTGCGTGCACAGGTCGAGAGAAAAAGTTGAGTAATGACAGACAGTGACACATTCAATACCGGCTTGCATACTCCTGCCTGCATCTAGCTGATCTAGGGTGTAATCATTAGTCCCAACAGTTGCAAACAAGAGTTTATATTGGACAAATGCAGGTATGTTTATCTCCGTTTCATTCCGTTTGCTTCGGTTTAAGAAACGCTTTTCAACAGAATCGGCAGAATAAATATTAAAGTTTCCCACATGAGCTTTCCCATGTGGATTTTCCCATGTGATCACAACCTTTCACATCCGCCACCACATCTGTATCAGTAACTGATTGAATCTGTATTCCTACACTTTGGACTTTAAAGTAAATACACTCAAGATAAACAATTATATTTATCATAGTGATTCAGGAGTAACATGAAAACAGAATAATATGCCCCAACAACATTAGAAAAACTATACAGAAAACTCTCAAATTGCTGAAATAATTATATGAAATCAACGATGAGAGAATATTCTGAATAACTGATAACTAAAATAGCAGTGCAGATGGCACTCTTTTGCTAAGTGCAGAGATGTATTATAGTTAATGAATGTGTGGCACACTAGAAAGATCAGCGTACCTCAAATCCAGAGGTTGTGATTTCAAATCCCAGGTGGGGTCATATTTTAGCTGAACAGCGATAACATATGGAAAAGCTCATTTGAAACCGTGATCACATGTGAAGTGTTTCAAAAATACATGTTTTCACATATGAGATATACGAACAAATGGACAAATCTCTGATCCATTTAAGTTATCACGAGGGACATGACAGGGATGCCCTCTGCCCAGTTATTTATTTGCTTTAGCCACGGAACCCCTAGCATCAATAATTAGAACCAGTGGAGGCTGAGGGGAGGAGCTATAGGAGGACGGGTTCATTGTAATGGCGGAAATTGAATATATGGAAAGAAGTCAAACATGTGGTTTCCAAATGTTTGATGTGTTTGATAACGTTCCATTAATTCCATTCCATCCATTACAATGAGCCTGTCCTCCTTGCTCCTCCCACCAGCCTCCACTGATTAGAACTCATGTCTCAATCTGGTGAATAGAGATTGGTGGAGAACAGCCAATGATCTGTATAAATCCTGGATGACTGACAGGGAGCGATGTATTGAAGCCACCGCGCAGCCATCTTGGTACTCCTCCTCCATTGTAAAAATAAATAAATAAATAAATAAAATACAAATATATACAGTGGGGCAAAAAAGTATTTAGTCAGCCACCAATTGTTTAAGTTCTCCCACTTAAAAAGATGAGAGAGGCCTGTAATTTTCATCATAGGTACACTTCAACTATGACAGACAAAATGAGAGAAAAAAAATCCAGAAAATCACATTGTAAGATTTTTTATGAATTTATTTGCAAAATATGGTGGAAAATAAGTATTTGGTCAATAACAAAAGTTTCTCAATACTTTGTTATATACCCTTTGTTGGCAATGACAGAGGTCAAACGTTTTCTGTAAGTCTTCACAAGGCTCACACACACTGTTGCTGGTATTTTGGCCCATTCCTCCATGCAGATCTCCTCTAGAGCAGTGATGTTTTGAGGCTGTTGTTGGGCAACACGGACTTTCAACTCCCTCCAAAGATTTTCTATGGGGTTGAGATCCAGGACCTTGAAATGCTTCTTACGAAGCCACTCCTTCGTTGCCCGGGCGGTGTGTTTGGGATCATTGTCATGCTGAAAGACCCAGCCACGTTTCATCTTCAATGCCCTTGCTGATGGAAGGAGGTTTTCACTCAAAATTTCACGATACATGGCCCCATTCATTCTTTCCTTTACACGGATCAGTCGTCCTGGTCCCTTTGCAGAAAAACAGCCCCAAAGCATGATGTTTCCACCCCCATGCTTCACAGTAGGTATGGTGTTCTTTGGATGCAACTCAGCATTCTTTGTCCTCCAAACACGACGAGTTGCGTTTGTACCAAAAAGTTATATTTTGGTTTCATCTGACCATATGACATTCTCCCAATCTTCTTCTGGATCATCCAAATGCTCTCTAGCAAACTTCAGACGGGCCTGGACATGTACTGGCTGAAGCAGGGGGACACGTCTGGCACTGCAGGATTTGAGTCCCTGGCGGCGTAGTGTGTTACTGATGGTAGGCTTTGTTACTTTGGTCCCAGCTCTCTGCAGGTCATTCACTAGGTCCCCCCGTGTGGTTCTGGGATTTTTGCTCACTGTTCTTGTGATCATTTTGACCCCACGGGGTGAGATCTTGCGTGGAGCCCCAGATCGAGGGAGATTATCAGTGGTCTTGTATGTCTTCCATTTCCTAATAATTGCTCCCACAGTTGATTTCTTCAAACCAAGCTGCTTACCTATTGCAGATTCAGTCTTCCCAGCCTGGTGCAGGTCTACAATTTTGTTTCTGGTGTCCTTTGACAGCTCTTTGGTCTTGGCCATAGTGGAGTTTGGAGTGTGACTGTTTGAGGTTGTGGACAGGTGTCTTTTATACTGATAACAAGTTCAAACAGGTGCCATTAATACAGGTAACGAGTGGAGGACAGAGGAGCCTCTTAAAGAAGAAGTTACAGGTCTGTGAGAGCCAGAAATCTTGCTTGTTTGTAGGTGACCAAATACTTATTTTCCACCATAATTTGCGAATAAATTCATTAAAAATCCTACAATGTGATTTTCTGGATTTTTTTTCTCATTTTGTCTGTCATAGTTGAAGTGTACCTATGATGAAAATTACAGGCCTCTCATCTTTTTAAGTGGGAGAACTTGCACAATTGGTGGCTGACTAAATACTTTTTTGCCCCACTGTATATATATATATATATATTTTGTAAGCTATAGAAATGCCTTTAAGAATGTCTTCATTTCTTTTTGACACATTTATTCTATTTCAGACACCTTAATGCATACTTTCAATTATATTATGTGAGCTAAACATAAAAATAAAAAAAATATGAAAACATTTCTGCCCTTTGTTAAAAGTTGCCCAGAATCAAGTCAATAATTGTGCGATTGTCTGACAACACCAACTAAAAAGTAAAAGTCCTCAGGGACACTTGACATTAAGGCCTAGATTCAATCAAATCAAAATCAAATTGTATTTGTCACATTTTTTGTAAACAACAGGGGTGGACTAGCAGTGAAGTGCTTACTTAAGGGCCCTTCCCAACAATGCAGAGAGAAAGAAAATAGAGAGATAATAGAAAAGGAAAACACGTAATAATAAAAGTAATAATAGATACACAATGAGTAATGATGACTATATACAAGGGGTACCAGTACTGAGTCCATGTGCAGGGGTACAAAGTAATTGAGGTTGATATGTACATACAACTAGGAATAAAAATGACAGATAGTAAACAGCAGCAGCAGCGTATGTGATGAGTCAAAAAAAAGTTAGTGCAAAAAGGGTCAATTCAGATAATCCGGGTAACTATTTGGTTAACTATTTAACTAACTATTTAGCAGTCTTATGGCTTTTGAGTAGAAGCTGTTCAGGGCCCTGTTGGTTCTAGACTTGGTGCTTCGATACTGCTTGCCATGCAGTCTATGAGTTGGGTGGCTGGAGTCATTGAAATATTAGGGCCTTCCTCTGACACCACCTGGTATAGAGATCCTGGATGGCAGGGAGCTTTGCCCCAGTGATGTACTGGGCCTTACGCACTACCCTCTGTAGCGCCTTGCGATCAGATGCCAAACAGTTGCCATACCAAGTGGTGATGCAGCCAGTCAGGATGCTCTGAATGGTACAGCTGTAGAATGTTTTGAGGACCTGAGGGCCTCAGCCTCCTGGGGGGGGAAGAGGTGTTGTCGTGCCCTCTTCACTACAAGCATGAACAGCATAAGCAAACGATAGCCGACACCTGCATAGCTGGGGTTTTGACAGTGTCAGAGATGTTACTACATTAGAGCTGTCAAATTGGTGAGCAGCTGCTCGTGTGGTCATTGCCACGAAGCCACACCCGTCCTACTTGCGTTAGAAGTTCAGAATAAGAAAGTTAGGCTATATGGAAACAATGACACTAAAATTGAAAATCATTAAAGAAAATCATTATATTTTCATTCATATTTATATCACATTCCAGTGTTCCAACTTGTAAACAACGCTGCATGGGATTTCTCTTAATGCAGCTCTGTGCAGCCAATGGCAATTTCTGCTTCTGGTATAAAGCCAGGAGACGCTTGTGGATTTGCCAGCTGTTCCAGCTCCGTCATCGCCCACCACAACACACTGTGGTTGAACACTAGCGCAGATCTGATAGAATCTAGCCCTAAGTGCGTAAATGCTCTTGGGATTTGAACTTGCAACCTTTTGGTCTGGAGCGCATTAATATCTCAGCAATACCAGCAGATGGTTAATTGTTACCAAGAACATACAGTATATCCACACACTCTCAAAACTAAGAGTATGGTTATGGTATATCCCTTCCCTGGTGTACAAAAAGGTCAAAGGCACACATAAGGTACATATAGGAGCTCACATGTTACTGAGCGGTACCTTTTAGGGTACATGTGTGGATAATTTTTTTTATTTTTATGTTTTACCTTTATTTATCTAGGCAAGTCAGTTAAGAACAAATTCTTATTTTCAATGACGGCCTAGGAACAGTGTGTTAACTGCCTTGTTCAGGGGCAGAACAGATTTGTACCTTGTCAGCTCAGGGAGTTGAACTTCCAACCTTTCGGTTATTAGCCCAATGCTCTGACCACTAGGCTACCCTGCCAGATAATCTAGTATAATGTTACGTTTTCTACCCAATATATTAAATAAGCAGCTGCATTCATAACCATTTGGAAGGTGGGAATTTACAAGTTGTGATGTCGTAAATACCAGTTGAATGCATTCACGCCCTATGAAATGGTTGGGAAATGCCAAGTGGCTAATGGCCAACAAGCAACATCAACCACAAACAGCTATCATGCTTGTAAACAAATTATAGAGTTCAAAAATCATATTAATAGATTGCTTTTTATAATGTTTTGTTACATTTAACTGCCAAGGTCATTTCCTTAGTAGGTGACGTCAGAGGCCAGCATGTGGGAGAAGTCAGAGCTGAGGGTTGATAGACGCGTTTCCCACTAGTAATTACCAGTTAGAGGGCCGTTCAAGTGGATTTTTCCCAGTTGCATGTGGTAAATTCCCACTTCCCACTTGGTTACGAACGCAGCATTAGGTGGGAGAGAGTAAAATGACACAAACATTATTTACCATACATTTTTATTGGGTACAACATAATTCAAATCCAAGATGATGTAACATTGCACTGTTCCTGGACGCGCTCCTCAACTCCTCTGCTCCTGCTGACTCCACGGTGGTGTGAAATTCTGTTAAGGGTGTGTACTGGAGGCGGAGTCAGGTGCAGGAGAGCAGAGTGTAGAGAACAGGGGCCCTTTTTATTTCGGTCCAACGAAGCACAAAAGTACATAAATGTGCCCAAACACGGAACAATAGACAAAAGTATGGCGCGTAACAATACCCACATATCATAAATACAATTTCACACAAAGACATGGAGGGGAACAGAGGACTAAATACATGCAGTGTGATTAGGGAATGAAAACCAGGTGTGTATGGAACAAGACAAAACAACTGGAAATATGAAAAATGGAGCGGCGATGGCTAGAAAGCCGGTGACGTCGAACGCCGCCCGAACAAGGAGAGGAGCCGACTTCGGCGGAAGTCGTGACATTCACAATCTTGATGTAGTCATTGTGTGCTAGGAATATGGGACCAAATATTAAACTTTTGACTCCTTTAATACACTATAAGTGAATATGACCTCTTCAAATGGAGGGACTAGATACAGGAAATGCTTTCATTTCTAAATGGTAAAATAGATGCATGTACAGTACCAGTCAAAAGTTTGGACACACCTACTCATTCAATGGTTTTTCTTTATTTTTACTATTTTCTACATTGTAGTGACAGAATGCCGAGAGTGCAAAGCTGTCATCAAGGCATAGGGTGGCTACTTTGAAGAATCTAAAATATATTTTGATTTGTTTAACACTTTTTTGGTTACTAAATGATTCCATATTTGTTATTTCATAGTTTTGATGTCTTCACTATTATTCTACAATGTAAAAAATTAAGAAAAACCCTGGAATGAGTGTCCAAACGTTTTGACTGCTACTACTGTATATACTGTATATACTGTATGTATATATGTGTATATATATATATATATATATATATATACACATTGAGTGAGTGTACAAATCATTAAGAACACCTTCCTAATATTGAGTTGCACCCCCACCTTTCGCCCTCAGAACAGCCTTAATTCATCAGGGCATGGACTCTACAAACTGTCAAAATCGTACCACTCCGAAGCTGGCCAATGTTGACTCAAATGCTTCCCACAGTTGTGCCAAGATGGCTGGATGTCCTTTGGGTGAACACACGGGAAACTTGACACAAACCTGTGCGCCTGGCACATACTACTGTACCCCGTTCAAAGGCATTTATATATTTTGTCTTGCCCATTCACCCTCTGAATGGCACGCGTACACAATCAATGTATCACGACTCAGGATATGACCCAGATGCAGACATAGGAGGCGGATAGTACAGTTCTCAATAATTGTATAACGAAGGGCAGGTCGAGAACAGACAGGTTCGTAATCAGGTCAGAGTCAGGCAGGTACAGGACGGCAGGCAGGCCCGAGTCAGGGCAGGCAGAATGGTCAGAACCGGGAAAACTAGGAAACAAACACTTGAGAAACAGGAAAACACGCTGGTAGACCAGACAAGACAATGGGGAAGATGGGCGAAACCTAGAGGGGGGTGGAGACAAGCACAAAGACAGGTGAAACCGATCAGGGTGTGACACAATGTCTCAATTGTCTCAAGGCTTAAAAGTCCTTCTTTATCCTGTCTCCGCCTCTTCATCTACACTGTTTGAAGTTGATTTAACAATTGACATAAATAAGGGATCATAGCTCTCACCTGGATTCACCTGGTCAGTCTATGTCATGGAAAGGTGTTCTTAATGTTGTATACACTCAGTGTATAGCACAATCCATACAAAGTGAGTGCAATCCATTAAGTGTGGATTCCATTTGCTTTGTATGAGATTGATTTGATTGATTCAATTTGAGTCAAGTAAAAATCCACTATCCCCAGATATTATGATCATGAAATGATATTGTGTGTTTCTCTCTTCCAGCAGAAGGGTGCGATGGTGTCAGTGTTTGGTGTAAAGGTAGAGGATATTTTTCAACGTCACACCAAGTTCACCCCGGTGATTCTAGACTTCCAGCCCAGAGGGATCTTCCTGTTGGACAACCATGTTATTTTGTACGGCTCAGAGGTGACAGCACACACACACACATACATCGCACACATGCATACGCACGCACACACACACACACACACACACACACAGTTCAAATAACTTGACAAAATAAAAAATACCAGAGGTAGGAAAACTCCGGGTCCTATCTAAGTATGATGAATTTGATACCATAATGTATTTCCCTTACCCAACCTTTGTCTGTGTATTATGATGTGTTTAGGTGTGGACATCGTCAGATAGAGGCTCTACCTTCACGTGGGTGTTCTCTCTAGACAATCAGATCGTGATAGACGCGCTGAGCTGTACTGTCAATGGTGTGGTAGTGCTCTTTACTGACCATGGAAACCTCTACATCATGAAGTCAGGTGGGACAACAACAATAGTGACGTTCCAGGTTATCTTTTTTTGCAGTCGTGCTTCCCAAATGATCCAATCTCTCAACGCCTGGAGAAGTTTGTAACTACTCAGGAAGGAACCATGTTTGTTTGTGAACCCTTCTGAGAACAGGGTGACTGCAAAACAGACAACCTGGAACACCACCATCAACTCCTAAAGAATATGCTGCAGGATGTAGGCTTGAACCTAGGGCTGTTGTGGAGACCGTATTACCGCCACATCGGCAGTCATGAGTCATGCCCGCAGTAAAATTCCACGTGACCGTTGAGTCACGGTAATCTCCTCTTATGCACTCAGGACATGTGTTGGTAGTACCCAACTCGCTAACGATCATCAGGTCCATCATGTCCAATCAAATTAATTTACCACAGGTGGACTCCAATCAAGTTGTAGAAATGTCTCAATAATAATCAATGGAAACAGGATACACACGAGCTCAATTTCGAGTCTCATAGCAAATGGACTGAATACTTACAGTACCAGTCAAAAGTTTGGACACCCCTACTCATTCAAGGGTTTTTCTTTATTTTTACTATTTTCTACATTGTACAATAATAGTGAAGACATCAAAACTATGAAATAACACATATGGAATCATGTAGTAACCAAATGAGTGTTAAACATTTCTAAATATATTTGGGATTCATCAAAGTGGCCACACTTTGCCTTGATGACATCTTTGCACACTCTTGGCATTCTTTCAACCAGTTTCACCTGGAATGCTTTCCCTACAGTCTTGAAGGAGTTCCCACATATGCTGAGCACTTGTTGGCTGCTTTTCCTTCATTCTGCAGTCCAACTCATCCCAAACCATCTCAATTGTGTAGAGGTCAGGTGATTTTGGAGACCAGGTCATCTGATGCAGCACTCCATCACTCTCCTTGGTCAAAGAGCTCTTACACTGCCTGGAGGTGTGTTGGGTCATTGTCCTGTTGAAAAACAAACGATTGTCCCACTTAAGTGCAAACCAGATGAAATGGCATATCGCTGCAGAATGCTGTAGTAGCCGGGCTGGTTAAGTGTGCCTTGAATTCTAAATCAAGGGGTCTGAATACTTTTCGAATGCACTGTTTATGAATTTGTTTTTGAAATTCAAATGCCTAGTAATAGGGAATTACCTTTAGCTACAGAATATCTCACCACTATACGTTTCCATATTTTCCTCTCTCCTTCATTCCTTTCTCCAGCACTATTCGAGTGCAAATGGATGACATGTCTTTTTTCCCATGTCTCTGTTTCTGCCCATTTGATAATGGCCCATTCTAAATTAAAACTAATTTGACATAATAGTGAAGACAAGATTACATTTAGAATAGTGAAAATATTATCACTTGATGAGAGAACAGCGTGTGCAGCATGAGGCATGGAACAGACTGCAAGCTTTTCCAAATAACTCTAAATCTATTGTATAGGACCTGTTTCAAATTATCACTTTTACACTCAACATAGCCATGTGTACTCGCTCCGGAATGGGAAAAATATCCTTTCCATTTTATTGTTCAATTATATTCTAGTTACTATAAAATCATATAATATAAAATAATGCCACGGGACGTATTAGCATATCTAGTCTGCTAAATGAACTAGACCACAGCCTATGGCATGGAGCATAGCCAGATAACATACAGTAGGCCAATTCATATTCTGTTCTTCTCAAATTCATATAATCTTTCTTTAGACCTGCCTAAAATAAATAATGGATTTATTGTGATGGTGTATTTTAAATTGATTTATTCAGCTATTTTAAATGCAGATGTCCCATCAGCGGCTTGTATGCATGTAAACCTGGAGATTTTAATTATGAGACCGGCAGTCTTTTGCATGACAATAACCAGCTGACAAGATTTCATGACCGCCACAGCCCTACTTGAACCTGCCAGAATTCCCATCACATCCCATCTCCCCCATCCCCACCCATTTTTGTCCTCCTGAAGGTCTTGCCAGGTTTGCGTGGTTGAACGAGACCCTGGATGTAACCAGTACTCTACTGTGTGGTCACATGGGCATCCTGATTGCTGTTCAGTTGGACAAAGACAAACCCAGTGGCTTTAGCTACAGGAACATCGAGATAGACCATCTCATAGAGGTCAGTGTTGCAAACATTTTGCTACGGTATGCCCTACTCAACACAACCCCAGTTGCTTTAGGTCAATTTCACAGTAACATAATGATGCTGAGACTCAGATGTTTCACTTTAAAATGTATGCCAAACAAAATCCAATGATTGCAAAGTTAAACAGACCATACATCTCAAAGCACAAAGACACCTTTTAAGAATTTCCACAGACATTTTTACAAAAACACATTTACTTGAAGAACAATGCAGGTGCAAAGTTTGGTAACAGAATGATGGAACAAAAAAGTAATTTTGTTAAAAGTGGTCCTTGTGCATAGAGTTGTATGGTTTGATTTTAAAGTCTCAGCATCATTCTGTCACTGTGGAATTGCCCTTTAGCTACAGGACCATCGAGATTGACCACCTCATAGAGGTCAGTGTTGCAAACGTTTTGCTATGGTATGCCATACTGAACACAACCAAAGTTGCTTTGGCTACAGGACCATTGAAATAGACCACCTCATAATGGTACAGAGCAACGGCCTAACCAGTGACAAAACCCAAAGACCGGAACTACTGCAGCTCGTTATCTCACGTAGATTCTTTGGTCTACAAGCAGAATCTGCCCATGGGAGATTATCCTCAGACAGACCATAAAAGGCATACAAATCGGGTTACTGCAGTTTTTGACAACTGTTTGTGTAGAAATGCCTTTATAGCACATCATCTATTGTCTATACTGGCCAATACGATATTCTCCTGTCTGTCAGGCCTGTTGCAGACATACACTGATATCTTGGTTTTCAACATACTGTGTGTTTGTGTCCCAATAGAAACATGAGATGGGTTTTGACAAAGCCCTGGCCCTCCAGTACCTCACAGACCACACAGTCCTGCTCCACGAGAATGCTGTCATCAATGACCATGCTAACGGAAACAACCGCCAGGGCAGGAACAACCCTCTCACCGTGGCACCCGCCAGCCACTTCTCACCTAACCACGTGGGCAAGGTCGTCTACTTCAGGTGGGGGGGACTCTAGCCCCAAATCTCTTAAACCTGTCATCTTGTGGATCTTTTGAACTATTTTAGACACTTGTTCCTTGTCTACATGTAATATTGACCTCCTTATCTAATATTGACTTTAATATTTACTTCCTTATCTAATATTGACTTCCTTATCTAATATTGACTTTAATATTGACTTATCTAATATTGACTTCCTTATCTAATATTGACTTTAATATTATTGACTTATCTAATATTACATTCCTTATCTATTATTGACTTTAATATTGACATCCTTATCTATTATTGACTTTCTTATCTAATATTGACTTTAATATTGACTTTCTTATCTAATATTGACTTCCTTATCTAATATTTTTTTTAAATGTACCCCCTTTTTTCTCCCCAATTTCGTGGTATCCAATTGGTAGTAGTTACAGTCTTGTCTCATCGCTGCAACTCCCGTACGGACTCGGGAGAGGCGAAGGTCGAGAGCCATGCGTCCTCCGAAACACAAACCAACCTAGCCGCACTGCTTCTTGACACAACGCACATCCAACCCGGAAGCCAGCCGCACCAATGTGTCGGGCGAAACACCGTCCACTGCGCCACCCGGGAGGCCCCTCCTTATCTAATATTGACTTCCTTTAGTATTGACTTCCTGATCTAGTATTGACTTCCTGATCTAGTATTGACTTTCCTATCTACTATTGAGTGTCTTTATATCTTTGTATTGTCTTATGTGTCTTAGTAAATGCCATCAGTGTCCTCCAGATGTGCGTGTGTGCATGTCCATACATGTCTGTGTGTGTGTTCTCCCTCAGTGACGGTGGGATGGTGGTGATCACAGAGGTGTTCCGGACTCACTATCAGGGGAGGTTCTCCGGGGCCATCGTCGGGGAGATCCTGGAGCCAATCAAAGGAGCCAGCCTGAATGCGGAGCCTATGCAGTTATGTGACCTGTTGGTGAAGAAGGGGGAGCCCGAGGGGCTCATTGTTACACTGCAGCTCAAAGACCTAGGTAACTGGAAAGAAAGATAGCATCAACTGACTTGTTAGTTCATTTACATTTAGTGATTCCCAAACTTATTTTGTGCTGCTTACTAGTCCTGAAATTCTAACAGAATCATGCTACGTTTCAGATATTTTCCTATCCTTCCAAGTATATTAATGTGATATTTCTAGTTACAATCTCAATCTCTCGTAATGAGTCTTAAGACACGATCCAAAATATATCGGCCACTGCTCACAACTCATAGCTTTATTTAACCCAGCCTGCTGCGCTTTCTCCTGAGGTAAACTATGAGCTGCTTGACTTACTAGATCCATTTGAAGGAAGGTTAAATTTAAGTGTGCACGCTTGAAGTTAAGATAAACAGTGTAGTTATTCCCACCGCAAGGCAATCAAACAAGCGAAATGCCAGGACAGGGACAAGGTGGTGTCGCAATTCAACGGCTCAGACACGAGATGTATGTGGCAGGGTCTACAGGAAATCACGGACTACAAAAAGAAAACCAGCCACGTCACGCTTCCAGACAAACTAAACACCTTCTTTGCCCTCTTTGAAGATAATACAGTACCACCGTCGCGGCCCCGCAAACAAGGACTGCGCCGTGGCTAACGTAAGTAAAACATTTAAACGTGTTAACCCTCGCAAGGCTGCTGGCCCAGACGGCATCCCTAGCCGCGTCCTCAGAGCATGCGCAGACCAGCTGGCTGGTGTGTTTACGGACATATTCAATCGCTCCCTATTCCAGCCTGTTGTCCCCACATGCTTCAAGATGGCTACCATTGTTCCTGTACACAAGAAAGCAAAGATAACTAAAATGAAGTGCTTTGAGAGACTACCTTACCGGCCACCCTCGACCCACTTCAGTTTGCATACCGCCCCAACAGGTCCACAGACGTTGCAATCGCCATCACATTGCACACTGCCCTATCCCATCTGGACAAAAGGAATACCTATGTAAGAATGCTGTTCATTGACTACAGCTCAGCATTCAACACCATAGTACCCTCCAAGCTCATCATCAAGCTGGAGGCCCTGGGCCTCAACCCCGCCCTGTGCAATTGGGTCCTGGACTTTCTGATGGGCTGCCCCCAGGTGGTGAAGGTAGGAAAGAACATCTCCACTTCTCTGACCCTCAACACTGGGGCCCTACAAGGGTGCGTGCTCAGCCCCCTCCTGTACTCCCTGTTTGCCCACGACTGCGTGGCCATGCACGCCTCCAACTCAATCATCAAGTTTGCGGACGACACAACAGTAGTGGGCTTGATCAATAACAATAAAACATCCTACAGGGAGGCGGTAAGGGCACTCGGAGTGTGGTGTCAGGAAAACAACCTCTCACTCAACGTCAACAAAACAAAGGAGATGATCGTGGACTTCAGGAAACTGCAGAGGGAGCACCCCCCTATCCATATCGACGGGACAGCAGTGGAGAAGGTGGAACGTTTTAAGTTCCTCGGCGTACACATCACAGACAAGCTGAAATGGTCCACCCACACAGACAGTGTGGTGAAGAAGGCGCAACAGTGCCTCTTCAACCGCATGAGGCTGAAGAAATTTGGCTTTTCACCCAAAACCCTGACAAACTTTTACAGATGCACAATCGAGAGCATCCTGTCGGGCTGTATCACAGCCTGGTGGTGCGGTCTGCACAACGCATCACCGGGGGCAAACTACCTGCCCTCCATGACACCTATAGCACCCGATGTCACAGGAAGGCCAAAAAAGGACATCAACCACCCGAGCCACTGCCTGTTCACACCGCTACAATCCAGAAAGCGAAGTCAATACAGGTGCATCGAAGCTGGGACCGAGAGACTGAAAAACAGCTTCTATCTCAAGGCCATCAGACTGCTAAACAGCAATCACTAACTCAGAGAGGCTGCTGCCTACATTGAGACCCAATCACTGGCCACTTTAATCAAATGATCACTAGTCACTTTATACAATGCCACTTTAAATAATGCCACTTTAATAATGTCTACATATCTTACATTACTCATATCACATGTATATACTGTGTTTTATACCATCTATTGCACCTTGCCTATGCCACACAGCCATCGCTCATCCATATACTTACATGTACATATTCTCATTCACCCCTTTAGATTTGTGTTTATTGGGTAGTTGTTGGTGAATTGATAGATTACTTGTTAAATATTACTGTACTGTCGGAACTAGAAGCACAAGCATTTTGCTACACTCGCATTAAGATCTGCTAACCATGTGTATGTGACTAATAACATTTGATTTGATTCCTTAGATGATACCACTATCATTCTTCTGTGGTAAACACTGAGCTTCCTGCTTTAGTCAACCCTGCTGCTGTTTCTCCTGTGGTAAACTGTGAGCTGTCCTGTCTTGTCCAGATCCGTCCCAGGGGTTTAATTTGTCCCACGTGGGGAAGGCTGTGGTAGCACCAGGCTTCAGCAGTTACCTCATCACAGGGCTGGTGCACAGCGGCAGTGCCCTAGCCAAACCCACTATGCCAGCCCTAGTGCTCCCCCTGACCAGCCACCGGTCAGGAGAGTGGCTGCTCTTCCACTCTGCAGGTTACTGTGTTTATTGTGTGTTATTAAATCCTCAATGATTTTGAATGTGTATTGTTGTAGTACTCGCCTGAGGTAAGTCTATGGGCTCGTTTCCTGTACACAGATTAAACCTGGTCCTGGACTAAAAAGTATGCTTAATAGAGATTCTCCATTGAAAGTACTTCTTAATCCAAGACGAGACTTAATCTAGATCTGGGAAACCAACCCTATATCTATTTTAAATGTGTGAAATGGATCCATTTATCCATCTAGGCCGGGGGAGCTGGGGGATGAAGGAGGGGCTATGTCGTCACGCCCTGCAGTCATTGGACGGTGTGAGGAATAACGCTCTGATGAGGATCAACGTCAGAGAAGAGCTCAACTTCACCTTCAGGGCCTTCATGTCCGACTACTGTGAGTAGTGGTGGTGTGGGGGTTGAGGTGTGTAGTGTCTGGGTTATTACCAATGATGGATTCTGGGTACTAACTCCTAAACTTGGGATAGGGTTAATTATCAGGTATCCTATTGAAATATTGAGTGCTTAGGTTTAGAGGGTCTACACCAGAAGTTAATGGTTATCTGTAGGAGGAAGGTATATAGTGTGTGCAATTAAGCTTGGAATGTGCTGAGTGCAGAGAAAGCGATCACATGTGGCAGGCATTGATAAGGGGGGAGAGCCATGGATTAGTGATGAAGGGGGGCAGGTCAGGTCACGTTAAGGGAGAAAGAAAAGTTTATGGCCGTATTACTTAGTTTCCTGCCTAGCAGTAAAGATGCAATGTTTGTTCAGATGTGTAGGAGGAGACTCAGCCTGGGAGAAATGGTTAAATATCAGTGCTTGTGTGAACAATGTCTTTGTCTAATGCAGCTGTATTGATCCTCTGGGAAGAATAAACTTGGTTTAAGCTTTCATAGTGTCCGAGTTTTTACTCTGAGAATTAGAACCTAACACCAATTCCTATTCGCTGTGTATCACTGTCTACATTCTTTTGAAAGGGTAGTCTATAGTTAAAGATTGAAATCCGCATTAGGGGAAACAGGGCCTCCTTCAGTGTGGTCATTTTGTGTTTAATTATTCTGCTGTTCTATCACGCGTGTTCAATGATGTCTGGTGGGGGGGGCAGTTTGTTTTTGCGCTAACTTCTTTGTTGTAATATCCCAAACAGTTTCACCACTTAAAGATTCCAGCTTTAATGCTCTCGTTCTAACAAAAACTGTGTGTGTGCAGCTCTGTCCATGGTGTACCATAAGAAGTTCATGCGTGTGGTTCTGACCAACCCTCTGGCCTTCCGAGTCACAGCCAGACACTCCTGGGACGACACCAACAACCACATGCTCACCCTCACCGCCTTCAGTCACCTCTGCAAGAAGGTATACCTCCAATACTCCATATCACCCTCATATCCGTCCATTAATCACGGTACTCCATTCTGTTTATTTATTTATTTTTATCTGTCGGCCCCAGCCGCGAACTCAGGCTCTGTGTGTAGTTAACCGACCCTCTCTGCCCATTCATCGCCATTTTACCTATTGTTGTTTTAGCTGATTAGCTGTTGTTGTCTTACCCGTTGTTGTCTTAACTAGCTCTCCCAATCAACACCTGTATGTCTCTCTCATATGTCAATATGCCTTATTACTGTTGTTTAGGTTAGTTATCATTGTTTTAGTTTACAATGGAGCCCCTAGTTCCACTCATTATACCTCTGATACCTCTTTTGTCCCACCTCCCACTCATGCGGTGACCTCACCCATTATAACCAGCTTATCCAGAGATACAACCTCTCTTATCATCACTCAGTGCCTGGGCTTACCTCCGCTGTACCCGCACCCCACCATACCCCTGTCTGCACATTATGCCCTGAATCTATTCTACCACGCCCAGAAATCTGCTCCTTTTATTCTTTGTCCCCAACGCTCTAGGCGACCAGTTTTGATAGCCTTTAGCCGTACCCTCATCCTACTCCTCTGTTCCTCGGGTGATGTGGAGGTAAACCCAGGCCCTGTGTGTCCCCAGGCGCCCTCATTTGTTGACTTCTGTGATAGAAAAAACCTTGGTTTCATGCATGTCAACATCAGAAGCCTCCTCCCTAAGTTTGTTTTACTCACTGCTTTAGCACACTCCTCCAACCCTGATGTCCTTGCCGTGTCTGAATCCTGGCTTAGGAAGGCCACCAACAATTCTGAAATTACCATACCCAGCTACAACATTTTCCGTCAAGATAGAACTGCCAAAGGGGGAGGAGTTGCAATCTACTGCAGAGATAGCCTGCAAAGTTCTGTCATACTTTCCAGGTCTATACCCAAACAGTTTGAACTTCTAATTTTAAAAATGAACCTCTCCAGAAATAAGTCTCTCACTGTTGCCGCCTGCTATCGACCCCCCTCCGCTCCCAGCTGTGCCCTGGACACCATTTGTGAATTGATCGCCCCCATCTAGCTTCAGAGTTCGTTCTGTTAGGTGACCTAAACTGTGATATGCTTAACACCCCGGCAGTCCTACAATCTAAGCTAGATGCCCTCAATCTCACACAAATCATCAAGGAACCCAGCAGGTAGAACCCTAAATCCGTAAACATGGGCACCCTCATGGACATTATCCTGACCAACTTGTCCTCCAAATACACCTCTGCTGTTTTCAATCAGGATCTCAGCGATCACTGCCTCATTGCCTGTATCCGCTATGGGTCTGCGGTCAAACGACCACCCCTCATCACTGTCAAACGCTTCCTAAAACACTTCTGCGAGCAGGCCTTTCTAATCGACCTGGCCCGGGTATCCTAGAAGGATATCGACCTCATCCCGTCAGTAGAGGATTCCTGGTCATTCTTTAAAAGTAATTTCCTCACCATCTTAGATAAGCATGCCCCGTTCAGAAAATGCAGAACTAAGAACAGATATAGCCCTTGGTTCACTCCAGACCTGACTGCCCTTGACCAGCACAGAAACATCCTGACTGCAATAGCATCGAATAGTCCCCACGATATGCAACTGTTCAGGGAAGTCAGGAACCAATACACGCAGTCAGTCAGGAAAGCAAAGGCTAGCTTTTTTCAAGCTGAAATTCGCATCCTGTAGCTCTAACTCCAAAAAGTTTTGGGACACTGTAAAGTCCATGGAGAACAAGAGCACCTCCTCTCAGCTGCCCACTGCACTGAGGCAAGGTAACACGGTCACAACTGATAAATCCATGATAATCGAAAATTTCAATAAGCATTTCTCAATGGCTGGCCATGCCTTCCTCCTGGCTACTCCAACCCCGGCCAACAGCTCCGCCTCCCCCGCAGCTACTCGCCCAAGCCTCCCCAGCTTCTCCTTCACCCAAATCCAGATAGCAGATGTTCTGAAGGAGCTGCAAAACCTGGACCCGTACAAATCAGCTGGGCTAGACAATCTGGACCCTCTCTTTCTAAAACTATCCGCCGCCATTGTTGCAACCCCTATTACCAGCCTGTTCAACCTCTCTTTTGTATCGTCCGAGATCCCTAAAGAGTGGAAAGCGGCCCCTCTTCAAAGGGGGTGACACCCTAGACCCAAACTGTTACAGACCTATATCCATCCTGCCCTGCCTATCTAAAGTCTTCGAAAGCCAAGTTAATAAACAGATCACTAACCATTTCGAATCCACCTTCTGCGCTGTGCAATCCGGCTTCTGAGCTGGTCACGGGTGCACCTCGGCCACGTTCAAGGTACTAAACGCTATCATAACCGCCATCGATAAAAGACAGTACTGTGCAGCCGTCTTCATCGACCTGGCCAAGGCTTTCGACTCTGTCATTCACCGTATTCTTATCGGCAGACTCAATAGCCTTGGTTTTTCTAATGACTGCCTCATGTGGTTCACCAACTACTTTGCAGACAGAGTTCAGTGTGTGAAATCGGAGGGCCTGTTGTCCGGACCTCTGGCAGTCTCTATGGGGGTACCACAGGGTTCAATTCTCGGGCCAACTCTTTTCTCTGTATATATCAATGATGTCGCTCTTGATGCGGGCGATTCCCTGATCCACCTCTACGCAGACGACACCATTCTGTATACTTCTGGCCCTTCCTTGGACACTGTGCTAACTAACCTCCAAACGAGCTTCAATGCCATACAACACTCCTTCCGTGGCCTCCAACTGCTCTTAAACGGTAGTAAAACCAAATGCATGCTTTTCAACAGTTCGCTGCCCGCACCTGCCCGCCCGACTAGCATCACCACCCTGGACGGTTCCGACCTAGAATATGTGGACAACTATAAATACCTAGGTGTCTGGCTAGACTGTAAACTCTCCTTCCAGACTCATATTAAACATCTCCAATCCAAAATCAAATCTAGAATCGGCTTTCTATTTCGCATCAAAGCCTCCTTCACTCACACCGCCAAACTTACCCTAGTAAAACTGACTATCCTACCGATCCTCGACTTCGGCGATGTCATCTACAAAATAGCTTCCAACACTCTACTCAGCAAACTGGATGCAGTCTATCACAGTGCCATCCGTTTTTTACCAAATCACCTTATACCACCCACCACTGCGACCTGTATGCTCTAGTCGGCTGGCCCTCGCTACATATTCGTCGCCAGACCCACTGGCTCCAGGTCATCTATAAGTCTATGCTAGGTAAAGCTCCGCCTTATCTCAGTTCACTGGTCACAGTAACAACACCCAGTTAAAGACTTTTATTTCCCTCACCAACTTTAAACATCAACTATCTGAGCAGCTAACCGATCGCTGCAGCGGTGCATAGTCCATCTGTAAATAGCCCACCCAATCTACCTACCTCATCCCCATACTGTTTTTATTTTATTTACTTTTCTGCTCTTTTGCACACCAGTATCTCTACTTGCACATCATTATCTGCTCATTTATCACTCCAGTGTTAATCTGCTAAATAGTAATTATTTGCTCCTATGGCCTATTTATTGCCTACCTCCTCATGCCTTTTGCACACACTGTATATAGACTTTCTTTTTTCTACTGTGTCATTGACTTGTTTATTGTGTTATTGGCTTGTTTATTGTTTACTCCATGTGTAACTCTGTGTTGTTGTCTGTGTCACACTGCTTTGCTTTATCTTGGGCAAGTCACAGTTGCAAATGAGAACTTGTTCTCAACTAGCCTACCTGGTTAAATAAAGGTGAAATAAAAAATTGAAAAATAAATATCATCCTCGAGTTTGTCTATATAGACGAATAATAACATAAATACATTTTGTAGTTGCATACAGTATATCAGGGTATAGGTCAATTCCATTTCAATTCACTCAATTCTGGAAGTTAACTGAAATTCCAATTCCATTTTTTTCATTGAAAGAATTGGAATTGGAATTTCTGTTTACTTCCTGATTTGACTGAATGAAAATGGAACCCCAACCCCGCTGAACGCAGTTGTCTGAAGTCCATTGTGTTATCTTTCCCTCTGCCCCTAGGCAACCACCACAGTGATGGTATACATCCCAGAAGCCTCTCTGTTGTGTAGGTCCTCCTCCTTTACCTTCACGCTACAAAACTCCTGCCCCGAGGGACTCCAAATCGTCTATGTCTCCCAACAGCCAATCAGTGACCACGAATGGATCCACACGGATCCAGTAGATCACATGGAAAACAAGAGGCTCTTCAACCTGCCTGTGAGAGATAGAGATACACTGGGTTACAGGCATGCGATCAATGTTTTATTAGTTGACCTGTGTGCAGATAATGAGATGCGTGTGTGTGTGCTTCAGGTGAACTACCGGCCTCCCTCCCAACTAGGTGTTTTAATCCCGACCACAGACAATATCTATAACGCTGACCCAAGTCATCCCCACCCCAGACAGCACTACCCCATCTCCAAGGTGAGCAAAGGTCACAAGGTTCACACACGCCAGCACTACCTTGTCTCCAAGCTGAGCAAGTCTTGTATGTTTGTGCAGTGTAACTTTACTAAGTGTCTATATGTGCTTCTGTGTTGTGTTTCGCATTGGGTGTAAGCTGTGATGCATAGTGTTTGTAGGTGACAAATTGTGTGCCTTCCTCCAGAACTCTGGTCGGTATAAGCAGTGTGCAGGGAAAAGGTCAGCAGAGGAATGTGGCTGTACAGACAGACTGAAAGTCTCTCCTCTAGCCATCAACTCGGACTGCAGACAGAGGGTACACATCTGCATCAGTGTGATCAATCATCAATGTCTTCCAAAAACAAAACAATTACATATACAGTATCAGTATCAGTATCAGTTTGGACATGTCTACTCATTCAAGTTATTTTTTTACATTGTAGAATAATAGTGAAGACATCAAAGCTATGAAATATCACATATGGAATAATGTAGTAACCAAAAAAGTGTTAAACAAATCAAAAGATATTTTATATTCTTCAAAGTAGCCACCATTTGCCTTGATGACAGCTTTGCACACTCTTGACATTCTCTCAACCAGCTTCCTGAGGTGAACAGCTTAAATAAGCAAATTCTATATGTGTTATTTCATAGTTTTGATGTCTTCACTATTATTCTACAATGTAGAAAATAGATAAATAAAGAAAAACCCTGGAATGAGTAGGTGTGTTCAAACTTTTGACTGGTACTATACATTAAATATTGTAACATTTATTTTTTTTAAAGTAAAAAAATATTGAATATGCTATAAACTCATATTTAGTACCGTTTAGTGGAATATATTAAAGTATTGTCTTAATGTAACTGTGCATTCTGCATAATACAGTCTTGTCGACTGCGAGCATGAATGAAATCATATAAAAATCGTATATTGGTTAAAACGTATTTTAGTCTTTCCCATGTCCTCTGTGTTGTACTGTAGGTGCTGAGGCTAACATTTCCTGTGACTGACTTCAACATCACCTTGTTCCTGAGGAGAACCAACCACGCTGACCACCCGCTCTGCTCTCCTTACTTTGTTACTGTCACGGAGGTCAACAACCGGACCAGCTGGAAGGTCACAGGTCAGTCTCATCCCAGAAGGCTTTGCAATATAAGGATGATTTTAAAGATGGAATCAGCATTAGGGGAAACAGCACCACTGCGGACCCCAGCACCTTTTGTTTTTGTTTTGTGGATGAAACGGAGGCGTGTAAAAAGATATATATATATATATAATTTGCAGTACATATTCTGCTGTTCTATTGCGTGTGCAATTTTTATTGAACCTTTATCTAACTAGTCAAGTCAGTTAAGATGATGGCCTACCCCGACCAAACCCTTCCTTAAACCGCCCCATGGGACTCCCGATCATGGCCGGTTGTGATACAGCCCAGGATCGAACCCGGATCTGTAGTGACGCTTCTAGCACTGCGATGCAGTGTCTTAGAATGGTGCGCCACTCGGTCCCCCAAATGATGTCCAAGTTGGGGGAAAAACGGTGTTTGTTTGCAGTAACTTCTTTTGTTGTTGGGGCCTCCCGAGTGGGGCAGCTTTCTTAGGCACTGCGTCGCAGTGCTAGTGGCGTCACTACAGATCCGGGTTCGATCCCGCTGACACGGTCGCCAGTTGTAAGGTGTTTCCTCCGACACATTGGTGCGGCTGGCTTCCGAGTTAAGCGGGCAGGGTGTCAGGACTTTAACTACCAATTGGATATCACGAAATTGGGGCGAAAAAGGGGTAAAAAGTACAAATTTAAAAAACCATTTATTTTTGTAAAATCACAAACGGACGTGGCAGTTTCACCATTTAGGATTGCAACTTTAAAATGTGAAAAATACATATTTTCTGTCATCTTTTCAACCAGAAAAAATTATTTCAACCAGAAAAGGGTGATCATAACTTCCCTTGTATAATGTTGCCTAATGGGCAGGTCTTTAGTGCACTATAGTGAAACACACATTCTCTGTTGTTAACCCGTCTTTTCCCATCCTTTGTGTTGGTAGGGACCCATGCCACCCCCACCATGGACAGGATGAGACAATATTTTGAAGACAGTCTAAAGAACAATCTCTACAACCCAGAGGGACTGCAGATCAGCTTTTATGTAAATCATCTACAGTCTCCCTGACTATATGACATGTTCATAAATTGTAAAACAGTTGAGTGTAATCTGTATACGTCTGCATAGAAATACTGTCATTTCAGTCATGTGAATTGTGCTATGAAATAGCAGTTTCCATCTGGGGTTTCATTGTGACAATGTTATAAATATAATATTTTTCCAACCTAACAACCACCACCATTATTCTCCACAGGGCTCTGAGCTTTTCCACTTGCGTATCTCTGTCATTCCTGGAGTTGTGTTGTGTGACCTGGTGGAGGAGGTACAGGTGAGGAACCCTGTAGCTTTTACACTGAAGTCAGTAACTAATAAAAAAGAGGAAGAACAAGATAACCTCTGGCCCTCACCTATTTCTCTCCTTCCTTTCTCGCTCTCCCTTTCTCTCTCTCTCTTCCTATACGGGTAGATCTACGTAGACGAGCCTCCGCTGGCGTTCCCAACCCAACAGCTCGTCAACAACATGGCAGCCATCATCCTGGGAGGCTTGCTGCTCGTTGGCTTCCTTCTCATATACAACGGCGTTGCCATGCCAACCAAGAGCAGCATCAAAACCCTCCTCAAGAAACACAAGCCCACCATCTCCCCAACCAGGACCCAGAACTCTACCACAACACAGGGACACGAGTAGGATTTTACAGTTTGGCATTGTAAGAGTGTGTTATAGAGTTGTACGTTCCATTTTTAGCCTTTTAACCTAAGTATGAGATGTAAATGTTTTTATTGTTCAGATTTATCCTTTTTTCAAATGTGTGTTCTATGAAATTTGTATTTGGGAAAGATTGAAAGAAACTAGCAAAGATTAAAAGGTACAAATGAAAGGAAAAACACATGCTCGGGGTGGGTTTTATTGGTTGTTGCTGTGTTTTCAAAGCAAATACAAACTGTAAAAAATGTTTTCACAAAAAGTAAACCAGGATTTGTTGCCATTAGGACTTTGTCAGATACTACTACATTATATTCTGGTAGGTTGTATCACATAATATCTCAGGCCTGTAGGAGTAGTCGGGAAGGATCCATAAATAAAACACATCACTCATAGTTGTGAGTACGTAGTAACCCGTATTAAAGTGGAACGCTGCATAGGAGCAGCTACAGTGGCTTGCGAAAGTATTCACCCCCCCTTGGCATTTTTCCTATTTTGTTGCCTTACAACCTGGAATTAAAATAGATTTTTGGGGGGTTTGTATCATTTGATTTACACACAACCTACTACTTTGAAAATGCCAAATATTTTTTGGGGTCAAACTATTCACCCCCCAAAGTCAATACTTTGTAGAGACACCTTTTGCAGCAATTACAGATGCAAGTCTCTTGGGGTATGTGTCTATAAGCTTGGCACTTCTAGCCACTGGGATTTTTGCCCATTATTCAAGGCAAAACTGCTCCAGCTCCTTCAAGTTGGATGTTGTACAGCAATCTTTAAGTAATACCACATATTCTCAATTAGATTTAGGTCTGGGCTTTGACTAGGCCATTCCAAGACATTTAAATGTTTCCCTTAAACCACTCGAGTGTTGCTTTAGCAGTATGCTTAGGGTCATTGTCCTGCTGGAAAGTGAACCTCCGTCCCAGTCTCAAATCTCTGGAAGACTGAAACAGGTTTCCCTCAAGAATTTCCCTGTATTTAGCGCCATCCATCATTCCTTCAATTCTGACCAGTTTCCCAGTCCCTGCCGATGAAAAACATCCCCACAGCATGATGCTGCCACCACCATGCTTCATTGTGGGGATGGTATTCTCGGGGTGATGAGAGGTGCTGGGTTTGCGCCAGACATAGCGTTTTCCTTGATGGCCAAAAAGCTACATTTTAGTCTCAACTGACCAGAGTACCTTCTTCCATATGTTTGGGGAGTCTCCCACATGCCTTTTGGCGAACACCAAACGTGTTTGCTTATTTTTTTCTTTAAGCAATGGTTTTTTTCTCTTCCGTAAAGCCCAGCTCTGTGGAGTGTACGCCTTAAAGTGGTCCTATGGACAGATACTCCAATCTCCGCCGTGGAGCTTTGCAGCTCCTTCTGTGTTATCTTTGGTCTCTTTGATGCCTCTGATTAATGCCGTCCTTGCCTGGTCTGTGAGTTTTGGTGGGCGGCCCTCTCTTGGCAGGTTTGTTGTGGTGCCATGTTCTTTCCTTTTTTTAATAATGGATTTAATGTTGCCCCGTGGGATGTTCAAAGTTTCGGGTATTTTTTTATAACCCCACCCTTCTCCATAACTTTGTCCCTGACCTGTTTGGAGAGCTCCTTGGTCTTCATGGTGCTGCTTGCTTGGTGGTGCCCCTTGCTTAGTGGTGTTGCAGACTCTGGGGCCTTTCAGAACAGGTGTATGTATACTGAGATCATGTCTACCTGTGTGAAATCTAACTAATTATGTGACTTCTGAAGGTAATTGGTTGCACCAGATCTTATTTAGGGGCTTCATAGCAAAGGGGGTGAATACAAATGCACGCACCACTTTTCCTTCTTTTTTTTTCTTTTTTTTCACTTCACCAGTTTGGACTATTTTGTGTATGTCCATTACATGAAATCCAAATAAAAATCTATTTAAATTGCAGGTTGAAATGCAACAAAATAGGAAAAACGCCAAGGGGGATGAATACTTTTGCAAAGCACTGTATAAGCAATAAATGGGAAAAACAAAGGGGACGTAGCAGATGTTTCATTTTCAAATTGGTTACAATTAGGTTAAGGGTCAAACCAAAGACAATCTATTATATTGACAAGATAGTCGAGTGAACACTAACATTGGAAATTAGTGTCCTCAAAGATGGAAGCACTGTATTGTCTTTGATGGAAGGCAGGCCAAAGTAGTCGAGATCAGGTGGGACTATTCTAGCCAATGAGAGGGCAGATACGCGTGTGAACAAAAGGCACAACTCAGATGAAGTTTTATTTTTTTTTAAGTTGGTGAAATGCCACGTGCTTTTATTTGATCAAGTAAGCAATTCAAGTTTTTCTTAACCAAATTCGACTCATTGTCCTCCATAAAAAATTCCTCACTTTGTGGTCTTATTTTCGTGGACAGATTTTGGGCAGAGTAAACCCTCTCGCTTCGCCTCTTCCTCTGCTCAAACTCATGTCAGCCCGGTTGGCATCAACTGTCTGTGCTCCCATTGGTCATCCTGAGCTGTTCAAGCTCCTCCTCCAGGCTTCTAATTCGCTGCAGGAGTTCGGCCCTGTCCTGCTGTGCCCTGAGCTCTGCCTGCCGCTTGGCATCCTGGATCTTCCTCTCATACCAGCACTCCAGCTGAGTGGACACTGTCTCAAAGAACCTCTGGGTCACCTGCAACAAAGATACATGAAGTAAGTGAAGAAAAAGTTACCCCTTCTCCACACACACCCCTTCCCAGAATCCAAGTGAAAAGGAATCATCGGTCCACAGCCCACCAGAGGGCAATGTGAAGCCATTGATATAGTATTCACCACAGCTATCTTGTCATTAGTTACCTCCATGGTAACTAATGACAAGATATGTGGGCTCAGGGGGTCTAATGACTGAATGTGGGCTCAGGGGGTCTGTCCATGAAGAACTCCAGGGTCCTGGTCCCGACACTGGGTGGTCTCATCAGGCCGCGCGTTCTGATCCGGTCCCGGAGGTGCTTTCTGTGGTGCCAGCCATGACTGTCCTGGCCCCGGCCCTGCTTCCAGTTGCTGGTGGGAGACTGGCTGCTGCTGACACTGCTGGAGCAGCCCTCCCAGATCAGCCCCGGAATGTGATTGTCGAGCAGTTCTGGATGCTGACAACGGGGGGCGGTAGAGCTCAGGAGGATTCCTGGGTGATGGGGGTGAGCTGGCAGAGGGAGAAGAGTAGTGTTCTGGTAGTTATCTGAGAAGAGAGGAACGAGAAATGGAGCTTGTTTTTCAAGCTTGTGCGTTTTCTAAATCAGAGGTGTAAGACCTAGACCTACTGTCAACCCCACAACTTCATCACCAAAAATTTTGGGACGAGGTTAAACAAATTCTTACTTTAGAAATCCGATAGGACTTTTTTTTTTAGATTGTGACTTGATTTCTGGAACCACCTTCCCATGTCTCATCCTCATTATCATGCTCCTCCTAACACCCACCTGGTGATCTGTCCAGCTTTAGCTCAAAGTACTTCCTGCCCGACCCCTGACCCTGGCCCTGCTCCATCGCCAGACTGTGTGGTGCATTGTGGGTGGTTGAGGGTGAGGGGCATGGCAGCAGGTTGACGTAGGTAGCCAGAGAGCTGCTGCTGTCCCCAGAGAAGACAGAGAGCAGGGGGAGGCACTCTGAGTCTCCATCGTCCCCCACAGACGGAGAGGGGAGCAGCTTGTAGTACTGGGGGTCGGCTGGGAGGTGGAGGTCCATATCCTGGATCTGAGTCATGCACCACCTCTTCAACTCCTGGGTCGCTGCTGCCTGCTTGGGGTGTGAACACCAGAGAGACATAGGGGGGTTCCACAAATTGTGTGCCTTCTGAGTAGTGTAACTTTTGATTTCACCTAATTTTCACATCCTGTCATAAAGAGCACATGTTCAACTTCATAAAAAATGATTTTTCTGGTGGTTAAAGTGGTTAAGTGGTTTTAAATAAGAAAATTAATATAGTAAGTGCCAAATAAAGTAACAGGGTTGACTAACATGGTGGTTGAAGTGGTTAAATAAGAAAAGTAATATAGTAAGTGCCTATTGAAACCTCTCTAGGGTATGTGGGACGCTAGCGTCCCACCTGGCCAACATCCAGTAAGATTGCAGAGCGCCAAATTCAAATACAGAAATACTCTCTCTAAAAATTCAGAAAACAAAACATATTTTACATAGGTTTAAAGATTAACTTCTTGTGAACCCAACCACGGTGTCAGATTTTAAAAATGCTTTACGGCGAAAGCACACCTTACGATTATTTGAGAACATAGCCCAGCAGACAAATCATTACAAACAGTAACCAGCCAAGTAGAAGAGTTACACAAGTCAGAAATAGAGATAAAATTAATCACTTACCTTTGATGATCTTCATATGGTTGCACTCAGAAGACATTCATTTACTCAATAAATGTACCTTTTGTTCGATAAAGTCTCTCTTTATATCCAAAAACCTCAGTTTTGTTCGCGCGTTTTCTTCAGTAATCCACAGGCTCAAACGCAGTCACAACAGGCAGACAAAAAATCCAAATTGTATCCGTAAAGTTCATAGAAAGATGTCAAACGATGTTTATATTCAATCCTCAGGTTGTTTTTAGCCTAAATAATCGATAATATTTCAACCGGACAATAACGTCGTCAATATATAAGGGTAAACATGAAAGGCACTCTCTGTGACAAGGCAGGGTCCACTCATTCAGACTGCTCTTACTCCCTCATTTTTCAGAATACAAGCTTGAAACAATTTCTAAAGACTGTTGACATCTAGTGGAAGGCATAGGAACTGCAATTTGAGTCCTAAGTCAATGGATACTGTAATGGCATTGAATAGAAAACTACAAAGCCAAAAAAAATCCTACTTCCTGAATGGATTCTTCTCAGGTTTGCGCCTGCCAAATCAGTTCTGTTATACTCACAGACACTATTTTAACAGTTTTGGATACTTTAGAGTGTTTTCTATCCAAATATACCAGTTATATGCATATCATATCTTCTGGGCCAGAGTAGCAGGCAGTTTAATTTGGGCATGCTTTTCATCCAAAATTCCGAATGCTGCCCTCTACCCTAGAGAAGTTGTGCCAAATAAAGTAACAGGGTTGACTGTAACATGGTGGATGATTTCACCTCGAAACAGCCATTAATCCCTGGGGCGGGGGAAAGGAAGTTTGTTGTGTGCAACAGAGAGAGACAATTGAAAGTAAGCTTCACCCAAAATGTTTAATTGCTAAAACATTTCTAGCCTGTCTATCTGTGAGTAACAGGGTTGACATGTTATGTTCGACTTGCTCACTTTTCCACCACAAAACACCAGAACATGTTCAAAAAGAGTACAACCAGCTCACCTGTTTTACACCGTAGTTTTACTATTAGATGTTACATTTTTCTTTAGATAAAAAATATTTCAAAAGGAATAGTTTCAACACATTAAAATGACAATTCAGTTCACATAACAGGGTTGACCTTAAAATGAGGGACAGACGTACATTAATCACTAATCCCATCAACTAAATAATCATTTTCAGAAATTACTTTGTCAAAGCAACAAAATAACTAGGGCTTTGCAAACCTGGAGAAATTTTGCGATTAAGTGGGATAAGATCTTCATAGAAGTCACAAAGGAGGAACATGTCAAAATGCTGAATGTCTTTATTAAAAATCTGATTTATTAAATTCTTCATGTGGTCTATATTAAAAGGCACATCAGTTAATTTAACAGGCTTAAAAAAATAGAAATGGTGCACAATTTCTACTTAAAATATCAAAGGGACGCAAACCCAGGGGTTAGGGTTAGGATTAGGGTGACTGCTGCCTGTTTTGTGTGTGAACAACCAGAGAAACATAGGGGTTAGGGTCACTGCTGCCTGCTTGGTGTGTGAATGAACACCAGAAATACATGTTGTCATGTTTTCAGAGGATGTGGGTTAGTGAAGATGTTAGTTAGAGATGTTGTGAATACGTTTCATACGTTATTAAGAAGGGTGAATAAGGCCCTGGTTAAAAGTAGTACACTATTTAGGGAATAGAGTGCCATTTGGGATGTAGACAGAAGGTATATAAGGGTGTGGTTGTGCCATGTAATACAATACCTGTCTCCTCTGTGCCTCCTCTCTGCTCTGGGCAGCTCTCTGGTCCATCCTGTAGAGACACTCCATCCTCTCTGCTGCCACCCTCTCCTGGGTCAGCATGTCCAGCACTTTGATCTGATCAACACAACGCCGAACAGCAGCTTGCATCTCAAATAGCATTCAAAAGTGTTGCGTTATATGGGGAATATGGTGATTAAAAAGGGGTTGATAAAAACATTTATAATAATTGTTGCAGCAAATCAAGTCTGACATTTTTAAGTGGATATTACAAACTTTAGAAGCCTTTCAAACCTCAAATACACTACAAGTTTGCATTTCCTGCCGTGCAGGAAAATTCTCAGCCACAAAAGAGTGATCAAATTAAGATCCTACATCTGTATGTCATTCATGTCATTTCCACACAAATGTCCACACAAATTCTAGTAGAGGTTTACAGGCTGTATTTGTAGTTTGTCTTTCTGTATGAGACAGAAAAAGCCATGTGTGCAACAAAGTTGAATTGAATTGACTGGTAGCAGACAGACCTGGTGTATGCTCTTGCGGTCCATCCTCCCAAGCCTAGTATAGACTTGCTCCTGAACCGTCAGCATCTGTGTCCTCATCTCCTCTTTAGTGGCGTTCAGCTCTCCCTCTAGCCTCTTGATCAGGGGCTTACAGTGGCAGCCATTGGCTGGGGCCTGACCAGGCAACACAATCGTGTATAATTGTGATATTTGTTTTACATCTTTTCTTTAGATTTCTTTCATTGGTTTCTTTCTAGATCTCTTATATATTTTTTATTTATTTAACCTTTATTTAACCAGGTAGGCAAATTGAGAACACGTTCTCATTTACAATTGCGACCTGGCCAAGATAAAGCAAAGCAGTTCGACACATACAACAACACATAGTTACACATGGAGTAAAACAAACATATAGTCAATAATACAGTGAAAAAAATAAGTCTATATACAATGTGAGCAAGTGAGGTGAGATAAGGGAGGTGAAGGCAAACAAATATATGTATAAATAAATAAAAGTATAAAAAGGCCATGGAGGCGAAGTGAATACAACACAGCAAGTAAAATAAAAACTAAAAACACTGGAATGGTTGGTTTGCAGTGGAAGAAAGCGCAAAGTAGAGACAGAAATAATGGGGTGCAAAGGAGCAAAATAAATAAATACAGTAGGTAAAGAGGTAGTTGTTTGGGCTAAATTATAGATGGGCTATGTACAGGTGCAGTAATCTATGAGCTGCTCTGACAGCTGGTGCTTAAAGCTAGTGAGGGAGATAAGTGTTTCCAGTTTCAGAGATTTTTGTAGTTCGTTCCAGTCATTGGCAGCAGAGAACTGGAAGGAGAGGCGTCCAAAGGAAGAATTGGTTTTGGGGGTGACTAGAGAGATATACCTGCTGGAGCGCGTGCTACAGGTAGGTGCTGCTATGGTGACCAGCGAGCTGAGATAAGGGGGGACTTTACCTAGCAGGGTCTTGTAGATGACCTGGAACCAGTGGGTTTGGCGACGAGTATGAAGCGAGGGCCAGCCAACGAGAGTGTACAGGTCACAGTGGTGGGTAGTATATGGGGCTTTGGTGACAAAACGGATGGCACTGTGATAGACTGCATCCAATTTATTGAGTAGGGTTTTGGAGGCTATTTTGTAAATGACATCACCGAAGTCGAGGATTGGTAGGATGGTCAGTTTTACAAGGGTATGTTTGGCAGCATGAGTAAAGGATGCTTTGTTGCGGAATAGGAAGCCAATTCTAGATTTGACTTTGGATTGGAGATGTTTGATGTGAGTCTGGAAGGAGAGTTTACAGTCTAACCAGACACCTAGGTATTTGTAGTTGTCCACATATTCTAAGTCAGAGCCGTCCAGAGTAGTGATGTTGGACAGGCGGGCAGGTGCAGGCAGCGATCGGTTGAAGAGCATGCATTTAGTTTTACTTGTATTTAAGAGCAATTGGAGGCCACGGAAGGAGAGTTGTATGGCATTGAAGCTCGCCTGGAGGGTTGTTAACACAGTGTCAAAAGAAGGGCCAGAAGTATACAGAATAGTGTCGTCTGCGTAGAGGTGGATCAGAGAATCACCAGCAGCAAGAGCGACATCATTGATGTATACAGAGAAGAGAGTCGGTCCAAGAATTGAACCCTGTGGCACCCCCATAGAGACTGCCAGAGGCCCGGACAACAGACCCTCCGATTTGACACACTGAACTCGATCAGAGAAGTAGTTGGTGAACCAGGCGAGGCAATCATTAGAGAAACCAAGGCTGTCGAGTCTGCCGATGAGGATGTGGTGATTGACAGAGTCAAAAGCCTTGGCCAGGTCAATGAATACGGCTGCACAGTATTGTTTCCTATCGATGGCGGTTAAGATATCGTTTATGACCTTGAGCGTGGCTGAGGTGCACCCATGACCAGCTCTGAAACCAGATTGCATAGCGGAGAAGGTATGGTGGGATTCGAAATGGTCGGTAATCTGTTTGTTGACTTGGCTTTCGAAGACCTTAGAAAGGCAGGGTAGGATAGATATAGGTCTGTAGCTGTTAGGGTCAAGAGTGTCCCCCCCTTTGAAGAGGGGGATAACCGCAGCTGCTTTCCAATCTTTGGGAATCTCAGACGACACGAAAGAGAGGTTGAAGAGGCTAGTAATAGGGGTGGCCACAATTTCAGCAGATAGTTTTAGAAAGAAAGGGTCCAGATTATCTAGCCCGGCTGATTTGTAAGGGTCCAGATTTTGCAGCTCTTTTAGAACATCAGCTGACTGTATTTGGGAGAAAGAGAAATGGGGAAGGCTTGGGCGAGTAGCAGAGGGGAGGGCAGTGCTGTTGTCCGGGGTAGGGGTAGCCAGGTGGAAAGCATGGCCAGCCGTAGAAAAATGCTTATTGAAATTCTCAATTATAGTGGATTTGTCGGTGGTGACAGTGTTTCCTATCTTCAGAGCGGTTGGAAGCTGGGAGGAGGTGTTCTTATTCTCCATGGACTTTACGGTGTCCCAGAACTTTTTTGAATTTGTGTTGCAGGAAGCAAATTTCTGCTTGAAAAAGCTAGCCTTGGCTGTTCTAACTGCCTGTGTATATTGGTTTCTGGCTTCCCTGAAAAGTTGCATATCACGGGGGCTGTTCGATGCTAATGCAGAACGCCATAGGATGTTTTTCTGTTGGTTAAGGGCAGTCAGGTCAGGAGAGAACCAAGGGCTATATCTGTTCCTGGTTCTAAATTTCTTGAATGGGGCATGCTTATTCAAGATGGTGAGGACGGCATTTTTAAAAAATGTCCAGGCATCCTCTACTGACGGGATGAGATCAATATCCTTCCAGGATACCCCGGCCAGGTCGATTAGAAAGGCCTGCTCGCTGAAGTGTTTCAGGGAGCGTTTGACAGTGATGAGTGGAGGTCGTTTGACCGCTGACCCATTACGGATGCAGGCAATGAGGCAGTGATCGCTGAGATCTTGGTTGAAAACAGCAGAGGTGTATTTGGAGGGCAAGTTTGTTATATCTATGAGGGTACCCGTATTTATGGAATTGGGGTGGTACCTGGTAGGTTCATTGATAATTTGTGTGAGATTGAGGGCATCAAGCTTAGATTGTAGGGTGGCTGGGGTGTTGAGCATGTTCAAATTTAGGTCGCCTAGCAGCACGAGCTCTGAAGATAGATGGGGGGCAATCAGTTCACATAGTGTCCAGAGCACAGCTGGGGGCAGAGGGTGGTCTATAGCAGGCGGCAACGGTGAGAGACTTGTTTTTAGAGAGGTGGATTTTTAAAAGTAGAAGTTCAAATTGTTTGGGAACAGACCTGGATAGTAAAACAGAACTCTGCAGGCAATCTTTGCAGTAGATTGCAACACCGCCCCCTTTGGCCGTTCTATCTTGTCTGAAAATCTTGTAGTTGGGGATGAAAATGTCAGAATTTTTGGTGGTCTTTCTAAGCCAGGATTCAGACACGGCTAAAACATCCGGGTTGGCAGAGTGTGCTAAAGCAGTGAACAAAACAAACTTAGGGAGGAGGCTTCTAATGTTAACATGCATGAAACCAAGGCTATTACGGTTACAGAAGTCATCAAAAGAGAGCGCCTGGGGAATAGGAGTGGAGCTAGGTACTGCAGGGCCTGGATTCACCTCTACATCACCAGAGGAACAGAGGAGTAGGATAAGGGTACGGCTAAAAGCTATGAGAATTGGTCGTCTAGAGCTACTAGAGCAGAGAGTAAAAGGAAGTTTCTGGGGGCGATAAAATAGCTTAAAGGAATAATGTACAGACAAAGGTATGGTAGGATGTGAATACAGTGGAGGTAAACCTAGGTATTGAGTGATGATGAGAGAGATATTGTCTCTAGAAACATCATTGAAACCAGGTGATGTCATCGCATATGTGGGTGGTGGAACTGAGAGGTTGGATATGGTATAGTGAGCAGGGCTAGAGTCTCTACAGTGAAATAAGCCAATAAACACTAACCAGAACAACAATGGACAAGGCATATTTACATTAAGGAGAGGCATGCTTAATCGAGTGATCAATAAGGGTCCAGTGAGTAGAGGTTGGTTGGGGTCACGGCGATCCAGACAGTAGGCCGGGTAGAGGCTATCGGTAGCAAGATAGCATAGGATGGAGGTCTAATTGTAGATACCTCGTGCGTTTCCGTCGGTAGGTTAGTGGGGTTCCGTGTGGTAGAGGGGATCAATCCAAATTGGCAAAATAGATAGTGGCCCAAGAAAAAAAAAATAATAATAATAATAATTGTCCGATATACTTATTCAGATAGCAGCCGATAAGACAGCTAACGATTAGCGGGCCCCAGATGAGCGTTCAGGTAACGTCGGGACGGGGGTGCCAGTTGGATAACTCCCTCGGGCAGATAACGTCGGCAGTCAGTCGTGAAGGCCCGGTGGGGCTCCGTATCTGCAGCAACAAAAAAAAAAAAAAAAAAAAAAACGGGTCCGGATAGGTGACTGTAGCCCAGGAATGGCTGATGGAGCTCCTCAGCTAGCTCCGGAATAAATTACGTTTGCTCCGGGATCGACGTAAGCCAATAGACACACGGTTTGCAGCTAGCTAGCTGCGAAATCAAGGTGAAATGTCCAGAGCCTGCGGCTGAAATCCGGTGATGAAGTAGAAGAAAAAAAATCCGGTGATGTGGTACTGAAAAAGCAGTCCTATATGCTCTGGGTTGATATCGCGCTTGCAGACTGGCAGGTATTGGCCCGAGCTGAAGCTGGCTGGTGTCCGAGTTAAGGGCGAAGACCGCAGCAGTGGCTAACTGACTACTAGCTAGTTATCTGGCTAGCTTCTGATTGGGTTACGGTTCTAAAGTATAAAAGAAATAGCAGATCCGTACCACATTGGGTGAGGCGGAATGTATATTCAGTTCCTAAATGGAAAGTGAAATTAAAATATATACGAAATGCATACGAAAAAAAAACGAGGACTATTTACACGGGACAAGACAAACACACGTCCGACTGCTACGCCATCTTGGAATCTATTACCAATTTCAACAGCAACAACAATACTTCTACTGTACTGTACCACTACTACCACTTCAGTTATGGACACCCCACCCCTAGGGTTGAAACATTTCAATAACTTCAAGAGGAAATAAAAAGGTGGTATGGGAATCTTCTATCTGGGGTTTCACGAAAACCTGGGATTTTTGGAAATGATCAGAATTTTGCAGCGTAGTGACTGACCTGTTTGACATTGCCGTCCTTGTCGCGGTACAGGGTGTATAGCTGATAGGTTTTGCCGTTGTGAGGGGCTTCATCATATGTACACAGTCTGCTCTTCCTGTGGAGGTCGGGATGGCCATTCATTCTTCTAGGAGTATCCTCTGCCAAGGCCTGGAAGAAGAAGACTTTATTGTCCATTATCTTGCAGAGAACAGAAATTGTCTTTATCCTCACAACCCAATCCCCTGAGACACCCCCAATCACCTGTTCTTTGAAAAGCTTATGTCTTCTCCTTCTGTGGTAAGGGCTGGTTGGGGTGACTGATGTTTTACTGTAGTGAAGGCGGTGGTGATGATGGTGAGGCAGCCCTGCTCTGTTGAGGCCGGCCCTGCTGGCCAGACGCTCACTACTGTGAGACGCCTCATCCATGTACCCACTGTCCTGATGAAGGAAACAGCCAGGAGGCAGAGGTGAAGGAGAAGACAACTTTATTGTCCAATTGTACACAAAGGTCCATGAAGGTTCGACTTCCGCTTCATCCCAACCCAATAACTCAAGAGGCACAAATAATGTAAACATCATATTTAACATTGGGTTAGCATACCGTCGTCTACTGTCATCCATTTTTTTGCCTGTCAATATACACCGCCTAATTTTACCCCCAGACAGCCTTTACCTTGTTGGGCAGTATTTCTTCTCTGGTGACAGACTGGGTTCTGCGTTCTGCCTTCATCCGGTCCCTTTTCTTCCTCACCGTCCTTCCTCTAGTGAAACAGTGAACCTGACCAAAACCCAGGAGAGTAGAAAACTAACGACTAACTATACTGTCTGTTGCTACCTCACAGTCCAGCCAAGGTGTCAGGACCCGGTGAGAGAAACAGTCACTAATAGTCGGCAGAACCCAGAAGATGAGGCAGACTCAGCAGTACTAGAGATGGTGGTTTAATAAAAGGACAAGATCTTCAGGCAAAGAATATAAATCCACCACGTCCAAAAATAAAGCCAAGAGGCACAAAATGGACATCCTCCAAAATACAAAGAAACTCCACAAAGTGGTAAAAACAGCAGGGAAAAACAAACCTCAAAAGACTACTCAAAAATACACAAGCACTAAACCAGAGAACCTCTGGAAAATCCAATAAGAGAAATATCTGAATAAAACAAGGCTGGGGCTGGGTGCTAACTTACAAACACTGAGCAAGGAACTAAGGAACACACAGGGTTTAAATACTAACAAGGGAATGACCTACAGGTGCAAACAATAATTAGAGCAAGAAAAACAAAAGGTACAAAAAAGGTGCAATGGGGACATCTAGTGACCAAAACCCAAACAGTCTTGGCCAAAACCTGACACAAGGTGCATAAAATGAAGAACAGACTGGATTACAGACTGGAAAAACTGACTACTCATCGAGGCGATGGGTAATCATCTGCACTCTTTATACTCCTTAACAAACTGTCACTCTTGGAAGGAAATGTAAGTTCACTAAGAGGTGTTTTGATGCCAGAATCAGTTCATAATGTGTATCAGATCAGTGTATCATTGGTCTATGTCCAAAGAAACATCTCATGCTGACCTGAGGAGCTCTGGCCAGCAGGAGAGACACGTCTTTGTGGTTGTAGTCTCTGGCCTTGTCCAGGGCAGTCTTCCCTGCCTGGAACAGACAGGAATTCATTGAAAGGTCGCGTTGCTGACAAGGTCCCTGCACTGTTGACAATGCTCCTTTTAAATGCAATCCCCCCTATATAGTACACTGGTCAGAAGTACAGCACTGTATGGTAATGGAGTAGCATTTGAGATGCATCCACTTACGTTGTTTCGTGCGTTGCCGTCAGTCCCTGCCTCCAGGAGGAGCTGAACAGTTTTCTTGTGGTTTAGGGCAGCCGCCATATGGAGAGCAGTGTCCCCTAGCTGGGCATAGGAAACAGACAGGTGACTATCCCTAACACTATCCCCTAGCTGGGCATAGGAAACAGACAGGTGACTATCCCTAACCCTATCCCCTAGCTGGGCATAGGAAACAGACAGGTGACTATCCCTAACCCTATCCCCTAGCTGGGCATAGGAAACAGACAGGTGACTATCCCTAACCCTATCCCCTAGCTGGGCATAGGAAACAGACAGGTGACTAACCCTAACCCTATCCCCGAGCTGGGCATAGGAAACAGACAGGTGACTAGCCCTAACCCTATCCCCGAGCTGGGCATAGGAAACAGACAGGTGACTAGCCCTAATCCTATCCCCTAGCTGGGCACAGGGAAGAGGTGACTATAGGTGTGAGAGCAGTCAAAGGAGCTCTACTGTGGCATCAAACTCAACAAGTAATCAATGACGTGAAAGGAGCTGTAGTAACAATATAAATCAAGCTGGGACCTGCCTGGTTTTTCTCCGTAACAGAGCATAAGGCGCCCACCAGAATCTTGATCATGGCCAGGTGATTGTAACGTGCTGCCACATGCAAACAGGTGTCCCCCACATTGTTCTTGATGTCTGGTCTGGGGCCTCCCAGCAGCAGCACGTGGGCGCTCTGAGCATTGGCGTTCTGACAGGCCAGGTGGAGAGCTGTGTTTCCTGCCTAAGAACAAACACACAAAGCCTAGTGTAGCAGAACCGAGCCGTCAAGGTGAAAAATCTGTCGATGTGCCCTTGAGCAAGGCACTTAACACTAATTTGCTCAAGGGGCGCCGTACTACTATGACTGACCCTGTAAAACAACAGTGCACCTATCCGGTGTATGTGACACATTTTTTATTTAAAAAAATCCAGGCGACACCCTATTCATTATAGTGCACTACTTCAAAAGGAATAGGGAATAGGGTGCCATTTGGGATGCACTCTGAGAGTGGCATGAAAAACCTGTCAGGCACCAGACAGAAACGCATTTCAGTCCTAATGCTTTTTACCATCATTGGTCCCAGATCTAGACCTAACATATTCACATTTGAATTGCTGTACCTTGTTCCTGGCGTGAACGTCAGCCCCAGCCTTGACCAACAGTTTGACTGACTGACAGAAGCCATGAGACCTCATGGAGCGCCGTGTTGCCGTCCTATCAGAAAAAGCGAGACTGTCATTAGAAGGAGTGAAACATTTGTTTTTCTAATAATGTAATTTAATTCATATGCCCGGACCTCATATAGATTGCTAATACAGTTCAGGTACATTACATTCCTCCCTGTGTTGTGAATGCTTGTATTTTTGGCCCTCCTGTAAATTAAATAAAGGAAATTTGACTTTGTCTTTAGACATGAAGATTCAGTGACATTTCAGTAACATTGCTTCAGATTCCTCAACATTTCATGTGACATTCAGAGGCTGTGTCCCAAATGGCGCCCTATTCCCTTTATAGTGCAATACTTTTGACCAGGGCCCATGGGGACCTACAGCGCATTCGGAAAGTATTCAGACTCCTCGACTTTTCCACATTTTGTTACGTTACAGCCTTATTCTAAAATTGATGACATTTGTTTTCTTTCCTCATCAATCTACACACAATACCCCATAATGACAAAGTAAAAACTGGTTTTTAGAATGGTTTGCAAATATATTCACAATAAAACACTGAAATATCACATTCACATAAGTATGCAGACCCTTTAGTCAGTACTTTGCTGAAGCACCTTTGGCAGCGATTAACAGCCACGAGTCTTCTTGGGTATGACGCTACAAGCTTGGCACACCTGTATTTGGGGAGTTTCTCCCATTTTTCTGTGCAGATCCTCTGAAAAGATGGCGCCGACAGAGATGGTCGCCTTGCTTCGCGTTCTTAGGAAACTATGCAGTATTAGTTTTTTTAAATGTATTATTTCTTACACTGTTACCCCAGGAAATCTTAAGTCTTATTACATACAGCCGGGAAGAACTATTGGATATAAGAGCAACGTCAACTTACCAACATTACGACCAGGAATACGACTTTCCCGAGGCAGATCCTCTGTTTGGACCACCACCCAGGACAATGGATCGGATCCCAGTAGGGATCCTATTTCAGGGGCTGAGTCACTGGCTTACTGGTGCTCTTCCATGCCGTCCCTAGGAGGGGTGCGTCACTTGAGTGGGTTGAGTCACTGACGTGATCTTCCTGTCTGGGTTGGCGCCCCCTCCTTGGGTTGTGCCGTGGCGGAGATCTTTGTGGGCTATTCTCGGCCTCAGGATGGTAAGTTGGTGGTTGACGATATCCTTCTAGTGGTGTGGGGGCTGTGCTTTGGCAATGTGGGTGGGGTTATAGCCTGCCTGTTTGGCCCTGTCCGGGGGTATTGTCGGACGGGGCCACAGTGTCCCCCGACCCCTCCTGTCTCAGCCTCCAGTATTTATGCTGCAGTAGTTTATGTGTCGGGGTGCTAGGGTCAGTCTGTTATATCTGGAGTACTTCTCCTGTCTTATCTGGTGTCTGTCGTGGAAAATCGGTTCAAACCATAACACTTACAAGAACTTGTAAATTCAAATAGACTTTTAATACAATGTATCACAAGCCGGAACGATCCGCGGATCCCACCCCTTCCCAGAGCACTCGCTCTCTCTTTATACAAATACACACACATGAAATCATTACATACATTAATTAAATTACTTCTTAGGTCATCTGCCACCATTATCCTTCATTTCAGGCTTCCTACTTGTCTACGCCCAATAACGCCTGTATCCGCTCTTGATTAGATTATAATGGTGGCAGAACCCTCTTGTCTCCTAAAATTAATATATGTCTATCTTACCCTAAGCACTTATGGCCTTTCCTCTCTATTTTATCTTCATAATAGTGTCCTGCTCTTTCCATAAATGCACTTTAAGGCACGTATGGCTTTGGCCATCTGCTAATCTTTGGTTTCCTGTGTTTACCAGAATGGCAAATGCACTCATGTCTGCCTTTTCCTCCTATTTTCTAATGTACACCTGTCTATTGTTTAATAGTGTGATATCTACCTACATATGTATCAATTACTCCTACAGGAACTGGAACTCCTTGTATATAGCTTTATTCTTGGGTATTTTATTACACTGTTACAATATATACAGTACCAGTCAAAAGTTTGGACACACCTACTCATTCCAGGGTTTCTTTATTTTTTTACAATTTTCTACATTGTAGAACATCAAAAGTATGAAATACCACATAAGGAATCCTGTAGTAACCAAAAAAATCTAAATATATTTTAGATTTGAGATTCTTCAAAGTAGCCACCCTTTGCCTTGATGACAGCTTTGCACACTCTTGGCATTCTCTCAATCAGCTTCATGAGGTACTCACCTGGAATGCATTTCAATTAACAGGTGTGCCTTGTTCAAAGTTAATTTGTGGAATTTATTTCCTTAGTGCGTTTGAGCCAATCACTTGTTTTGTGACAAGGTAGGGGTGGTATACAGAAGATAGCCCTATTTGGTAAAATACCAAGTCCATATTATGGCAAGAACAGCTCAAATAAGCAAAGAGAAACGAAAGTCTAATATTATTTTAAGACATGAAGTTCAGTCAATCCGGAAAATTTCAAAAACTTTGAACGTTTCTTCAAGTGCAGTCACAAAATCCATCAAGCGCTAGACCCAGAGTTACCTCTGCTGTAAAGTTCAAGTAACAGACACATCTCAACATCAACTGTTCAGAGGAGACAGCGTGAATTAGGCCTTCATGGTCAAATTTCTGCAAAGAAACCACTACTAAAGTACATCAATAAGAAGAAGAGACTTGCTTGGGCCAAGAAACACGAGCAATGGACATTAGACCGGTGGAAATCTGTCCTTTTGGAAAAGCAATCCAGATGAAGCTGGTCGAGAGAATGCCGAGTGTGTGCAAAGCTGTCAACAAGGTAACGGGTGGCTAAATATAAATAAAATATATATTGATATGTTTAACACTTTTTTTGGGTACTACATGATTCCATATGTGTTATTTCATAGTTTTGAGTTCTTCACTATTATTTTACAATGTAGAAAATAGTCAAAATAAAGAAAAACCTTTGAATGAGTAGGTGTGTCCAAACTTTTGATTGGTACTGTATGTATACATATATTCTATAGTTTTGTACTCTGCATCGTTGGGGTGGTCTCGTAAGCAAGCATTTCACAGTGAAGAGTTGATTTGAGAGGGAAAGACAAAGCGCGAGGGAGTCCAAATGTATTCTGACCTAGTCTTTAGTATGAAACCATTTTTAATGAGACGAGTACAAAACATTAAAGGAACACTTGTCTCCATGTCTCGTTCGTACCTGGTAGGAGTACTCGGGTGGGGGTCCCGCAAAGTTCATCCCAATGGCTGAGGGAGGAGGGTCATTCTTTTCCAGAGAATCTACCAATTTTCCTTCCTGAGGAAATTGCAAGAAATTTCCGAGCTTCCCATTCAAACCGAAAGTGCTATTTAGAAGCATATGTTTTATTTAACCAGGTAAGATGAACCAGGTAAGATGGGGAATAGTTACAGGGGAGAGGGGAGTGAATGAGCCAATAGTAAGCTTGGGATGATTAGGTGACCGTGATGGTATGAGGGCCAGATCGGGAATTTAGCCAGGACACCAGGGTTAACACCCCTACTCTAACAATAAGTGCCATGGGATCTTTAGTGACCACAGAAAGTCAGGACACCTGTTTAACGTCCCACCCGAAAGACAGCACCTTTCCCCAAATACAGCCCTGGAATATTATTTTAGACCATAGGAAAGAGTGACTCCTACTGGCCCTCCAACACCACTTCCAGCAGCAACTGGTCTCCAATCTAGGGACTGACCATTACCAACCCTGCTTAGCTTCAGAAGCAAGCCAGCTGTGGGATGCAGGGTGTTAAGCAGCAAATAAAATCCAACATGATTATACCACTCTACATGGAGAAATACACTAATGGGTTCTTGTATTTGTTGCATATTAATCAACTCAAAGTCACCACACTATTTCATTAATGTAGCCTAGTTTTAACAGGTCTATGAGCCACTGTTGGCCGATGGGTCAAATGAGGTTATTACAGTAGCCTACCCTTCACTGAAAGATGCATTTCGGTCCTTTCCTCTCCCCTTGCACCTGGCTATCAAGAGAATTTGGGAAGGTTGTGGCTGTTTATACTTCGGTTATTGTGATGATTTTGTCAGAGGAAACAAATCTGAATCTCCTATAATGTAACAGTTACGCTGTAGCGGAGATTCAGCCCACTGGATAGCGCCGCAGTTGATCAATTGCACGTGATTCTAAACCCGCAGTTTATCATGTGCCATTCTAAGGTAGGCTATATTTACATCAAATCTTCTCAATCCTACCTATTGCATCTGTTCTCCAGCAATAAAGTAAATGATCAAGTTAATATTCATTTAGTCACAGCATCAACTAAACGTGAGCCTACACAAACGTGGACTACATAATCAAATTAGATAAACTTGTCAAGACCCTGCCATTCTTCTCCGTTATTACTTCTATTCAAGACAAAATACCCCCAGTTCTCGCATTATTTTACAGACTTGGTCAGAAAGGGTAACTGATTCTCAAGACCCAGACAAACAAATGTAGAATAACATTCAATACACAAACTTAGGCTACATAAAATAACCTGGAAGGCCTACCCTGTAGCAAACAAAATAATTTCCATAGGCCATAACGGTTTAACTTCCTTCAAAACACGCTGAATTTATTTATTTCACCTTTATTTAACCAGGTAGGCTAGTTGAGAACCAGTTCTCATTTACAACTGCGACCTGGCCAAGATAAAGCATAGCAGTGTGAACAGACAACAACACAGAGTTACACATGGAGTAAACAATAAACAAGTCAATAACACAGTAGGGGGAAAAAATGAGTCTATATACATTGTGTGCAAAAGGCATGAGGAGGTAGGCAATAAATAGGCCATAGGAGCGAATAATTACAATTTAGCAGATTAACACTGGAGTGATAAATCATCAGATGATCATGTGCAAGTAGAGATACTGGTGTGCAAAAGAGCAGAAAAGTAAATAAATAAAAACAGTATGGGGATGAGGTAGGTAAATTGGGTGGGCTATTTACAGATGGACTATGTACAGCTGCAGCGATCGGTTAGCTGCTCAGATAGCAGATGTTTAAAGTTGGTGAGGGAAATAAAAGTCTCCAGTTTCAGCGATTTTTGCAATTCGTTCCAGTCACAGGCAGCAGAGAACTGGAAGGAAAGGCGGCCAAATGAGGTGTTGGCTTTTGGGATGATCAGTGAGATATACCTGCTGGAGCGCGTGCTACGGGTGGGTGTTGTTATCGTGACCAGTGAACTGAGATAAGGCGGAGCTTTACCTAGCATGGACTTATAGATGACCTGGAGCCAGCGGGTCTGGCGACGAATATGTAGCGAGGGCCAGCCGACTAAAGCATACAGGTCGCAGTGGTGGGTGGTATAAGGTGTTTTAGTAACAAAACGGATGGCACTATGATAAACTGTATCTAGTTTGCTGAGTAGAGTATTGGAAGCTATTTTGTAGATGACATCGCCGAAGTCGAGGATCGGTAGGATAGTCAGTTTTACTAGGGTAAGTTTGGCGGCGTGAGTGAAGGAGGATTTGTTGCAAAATAGAAAGCCGATTCTTGATTTGATTCTGGATTGGAGATGTTTAATATGAGTCTGGAAGGAGAGTTTACAGTCTAGCCAGACACCTAGGTATTTATAGATGTCCACATATTCTAGGTCGGAACCGTCCAGGGTGGTGATGCTAGTCGGGCGGGCGGGTGCAGGCAGCGAACGGTTGAAAAGCATGCATTTGGTTTTACTAGCATTTAAGAGCAGTTGGAGGCCACGGAAGGAGTGTTGTATGGCATTGAAGCTCGTTTGGAGGTTAGATAGCACAGTGTCCAAGGAAGGGCCAGAAGTATACAGAATGGTGTCGTCTGCGTAGAGGTGGATCAGGGAATCGCCCGCAGCAAGAGCAACATCATTGATATATACAGAGAAAAGAGTCAGCCCGAGAATTTAACCCTGTGGTACCCCCAAAGAGACTGCCAGAGGACCAGACAACATGCCCTCCGATTTGACACACTGAGCTCTGTCTGCAAAGTAGTTGGTGAACCAGGCAAGGCAGTCATCAGAAAAACCGAGGCTACCGAGTCTGCCGATAAGAATATGGTGATTGACAGTCGAAAGCCTTGGCCAGGTCGATGAAGACGGCTGCACAGTAGTCTTTTATCGATGGCGGTTATATCGTTTAGTACCTTGAGCGTGGCTGAGGTGCACCCGTGACCGGCTCGGAAACCGGATTGCACAGTGGAGAAGGTACGGTGGAATTCGAGATGGTCAGTGATCTGTTTATTAACTTGGCTTTCGAAGACCTTAGGCAGGGCAGGATGGATATAGGTCTGTAAGAGTTTGGGTCCAGGGTGTCTCCCCCTTTGAAGAGGGGGATGACCGCGGCAGCTTTCCAATCCTTGGGGATCTCAGACGATATGAAAGAGATGTGAAACAGGCTGGTAATAGGGGTTGCGACAATGGCGGCGGATAGTTTCAGAAATAGAGGGTCTAGATTGTCAAGCCCAGCTGATTTGTATGGGTCCAGGTTTTGCAGCTCTTTCAGAACATTTGCTATCTGGATTTGGTTGGCATAAATGAGTAAAGCGGTGTCACAGAAATGTTTGAATTACAGCAGATACCTACCCGTAGCTCAAACGTACGAGCCAATTTTGTTGCTGTATTAACTGCATTTAAAGGTTGCGTGTACGTGCTTTTTGAATTCATGGCGACTAAGTACGGTTTGCTATGACGCACACCCTGAGCATTCATCATGCGGCTAGAGAAGGCCTGTATGAACAGACTTCCTCATGCTTCTCATAGAAATTTACCGGTTTCTTCCAATGGTTTATCCCATGTAAATCGGAGTGGGTGGGAAATCCTGGTCAAACTGTTCCTGCCCTCAAACCCTAGGTTAGCAGCACTACAAGCAACTCTGGGAGAGCCTGGACCTGATAGCAGCCTGCCAGCTAAGACAGGTTAGCATTGACTTATTTAAACATGAAAGTTTGGATTGGCACTGGGATATGAAGACACCGCCAAAACGATGGGCTAATGATACGAGAGCTGGTTTTACATGTATTCACTAATAGGAAACCAAGTCAGTTACAAGAGAAGACTCACAGCAGTAATTTAAATGCAAGTTGACAACCGTGATATTAGTTAGCACTGACACCATTAACCCCGATTCTAGCAGCCTCATATGCCCCAACCCTAAACACTCAGTTCCAAAACCATCAAGTTTAAAGGAACTAGAACCCATTCCACATCATGTGATGCTACTAGCATAATTTGACCAAATGTACCTTAAGGCAAATGGTGATTTAAGCACAGGGGTCAAAGTAAACATATTGCTGATGCCAAAGCATGGTTATAATGCAAAATAAATGTTGCCATCACCACAGTTACTCATGTCAGGTCATAGACCTCAACTCCAAGTAGGAACCGTCAAAACAATACTGAGGACACAAGTATTACAGTTAGCGTTTAATTAAGCCAAAACAAGAAAATGCAGTTACACACACAACCTGGACTAGAATACCCATGAACTCTTGCATGGACCCCGAGCACCATGTCCCACATCAGATATCCATGTTTGTGGTCAACGGGGGCTCAGATGCAGAAGAGAACAGTTCCTCAATGGCATGGTCAGACTGGCCGGTCGCAGCTGCCGAGGTAGCGTCGTCAGACGGGCCAGTGGCAGCGTCGTCAGACGGGCCAGTGGCAGCGTCGTCAGACGGGCCAGTGGCAGCGTCGTCAGACGGGCCAGTGGCAGCGTCGTCAGACGGGCCAGTGGCAGCGTCGTCAGACGGGCCAGTGGCAGCGTCGTCAGACGGGCCAGTGGCAGCGTCGTCAGACGGGCCAGTGGCAGCTTCAGAGGTAGCGTCGTCAGACGGGCCAGTGGCAGCTTCAGAGGTAGCGTCGTCAGACGGGCCAGTGGCAGCTTCAGAGGTAGCGTCGTCAGACGGGCCAGTGGCAGCTTCAGAGGTAGCGTCGTCAGACGGGCCAGTGGCAGCTTCAGAGGTAGCGTCGTCAGACGGGCCAGTGGCAGCTTCAGAGGTAGCGTCGTCAGACGGGCCAGTGGCAGCTTCAGAGGTAGCGTCGTCAGACGGGCCAGTGGCAGCTTCAGAGGTAGCGTCGTCAGAGGACAGGGCATCATTTGCCGGAGAGCTACCTTGGTTTGGAGAAGCTTGGGATTCTACTTCATTAGTCTGGAAATACTCTAGAGAGAAAACATAAAGGAACAGTTGGGTATTCTACAGCAACACAGCTTATCTACACGGTCTAGGCCAAATTGCCATTCGAATGTTGAGCAACATGAACCCAACACAGATTTAAAAGTTTATGTTTCAGGCCGTACCTTCTCTGTCTTGTTTAGCGTCAGACCCTATGGATCGGAGCAAAGCCAGGGCATGCACAATGGAGACGTCATTTGATGACAGCTCTGAAAAACGTAGGTTAAGGTACACAAGCAAAATGACCAAATCAAAGGGTTTGACAACATTATTTAGACAACTAAGTTACTCTATGGTGTTGAATGAGTGTCAAACACAGCAGCACCATAGACACAGTACAAAGCTAGAAGGGTTGTGGAAAGAAACACCTACCTCCAAGTCTCCTCTGCAGAGAGACTTGATCTTGCTTCTGGGACTTTCCAACAGGGTAACAAGAAACTGAGGAGAAAGTGTTGACAGAAGTTGAGTTGACACAAAATAGCTACATATATTAATAATAGCAGATGACTAATGCGGAACAAACAGACAGTCAAATTTTAATCTCACACTGATAAAGTTGAGCATATTTCCCAAACAAATCTCTTCAATCCAAATAAAACATTAGTGAACCAACCTTTGACAACCCCCACAGTCAACACAAAGAGCAGCAATTCTCTCACACCTCCCATGATCATGAAAATAGTCTGTGTTATCAACAGGTAATGTCTACACATGGCCTGTATGAGGCTTATATAGGCCACTAATGACCGTTTACCTGACAAACATGACTTAACGATCAATTAACATGCTTGATTGAGGTGTTACATTCAGATAGAAATAGACCATGTAGAACATATGTTGATTCTGGTGGTCAGGCAATCTTTTCTACTCCATATATTGCATTTATATCTGTAATGTTTAACCCTAATGGTCTCAGATCAGCAGTAGAAAGAAGTAGGCCTAATTATTTTAGGTGTAATATTCAAAGATATTAGGGGGAAATAAACACTGTACCCAAATCCACTTTTTACAATGCTCCTGGGAAATGGGTAGGCCTCCACCATATAGTCCTCACAGTTTTACAGCTGTGTTATATTCCTTTATTTGCATAGATCACATACATAAATATATATGTTAGCTGTAGGTAGCTTTGGGATAAAATTCCCATATTGTATTGTTACTAACATAAATCATAATATATCATATTTCCCTCATTTGCTCTGTAGGAGGTTCGTCATATGAAGGACATTCAAGTGGATGTGACCCCTAACCTGCAATAGGGGCTCAGTGGGGTGACAGACATCCTGTAACGGATCTCCAAGCTAGTGTCTGAGGACCTGGAGGAGGCTGTGTCTACAGCTGTGGTTCAGGACAAGCATGGTAACCTACCCTAACCTCACTGTATGAAGGATTTTATTGTTATGGATAGTCATCTCCAATCTGTTCAAATATCACTGTTGTTGATAACACACATTACCAAAATTATTCACACTTGTCTTCCTATTTCCACATAATCTGTCATGGTTCCCCACCCCAACAGGGCATAAAACCAACCTCTCTTTATTGCTACTGCTAATACACCCAAATCCAACAGCTTTCGAGTATCTTATTGCTTTTCTTCTAACCCTGAATGGCAACTTTTTATCCTAGTACACAAGCATGTCACTTTATCCATCCACACCGACTCTACTGCCGCATGTCCACTGCGGCTGAGACTTTCACCCACTCGTTACAGGTATTAGCAGGTAACCAACCCCACCCGGGTCTTACCCCCTAGGTACCCGCCTGCTCGGGCTTACCTTCCGGGACTCACCCTATTCTTATAGTACTAGCAGGAACCAACCTACTTGGGATTTACCCCTTAGGAGTTACCCTCTACAGGTATCAACCTGTTCGGGTTTACCTTCCGGGACTTATCAAATACCGCAAAGCTATGACCGGTCGTAATACAATGAGACTACTGAATAAGCTCAGGCTTTCTAGGTCCGTACCCTATAATTGGTTCAGCGTACGACTCTCATCTCCCCAAGATGTCAGAATTAGTGATAACAGGTGTAGGAACTGTGCCTACCTTGTTTCTGTTTCACTGATTCAGAATCTCTAGTTCGACTGCAAATCGTGGTGAACCCTGCTCGCAGTGCCAACTGTTAGGTTCTAATTCTCAGAGTAAAAACTCGGACACTATGAAAGCTTTAACCAAGTTTATTCTTCCCAGAGGGTCAAGACAGCTGCATTAGACAAAAAACATATTCACACAAGCACTGATATTTAATCCTTTCTCCTATGCTGAGTCTCCTCCTACACCTCTAAACAGCCAATGCATCTCTGTTGCTAGACAGAACCTTAGTGATATCTGTTCTTCCTCACTTCATCTGACCTGACCGCTACCCCAAAGTGCTCACTCCTCCCCAACTCAAGGCTGTCATGGTGATTGGTACCAGACTGTCATCATAGATAGCATCTTCAAGGCTAAAGCCAACGGAGGAAACAAGGGGCGAGCGACCAGCCCCTTTACCTATTTTCTCACTGCCATTTCGGCAGAAGTACAAAGCCTAGTTGTTCAGAGATCGGCTAGTAGACCGTCCACCAGACTGTCCAACAACGACCCACTGCTGAACATTTCCAAGTCAAAGGTCTTAAGATCAGTTCTGCTCAAAATGGCAGAACTCTTTGGTCAAGGTCCAAGTGAAACCTGTCTAGTTCCACTATTCCAGAGTCAGTCCGACAACTCTATTTGCGACTGGACTCTGAATGCAGGCACCATTCATCCAAGTCAATTTCTGTCCAACAACAGAATGACAGAAGTGTCATCCGATGTTGTGGATCTTGTACTTGAGGTTTTTGGGATAACAGGATTTTTGGATAGCAGGAGCCCGTCAAGGCCACAGAGTGCCTGCTCCTACAACTCAGCTAGTGGAGCAATAGATATGAGAGCTCTTGCTGGGGACTTGGTCAGACAGGTGTCTGTCAAACTCAGACCCTTTGTCTCTGAGAGTCAACTCTCCACCATGTCCATGACAGATCTGTCATCATCTATTTCTGACTCCACCTTGAAGCAGTTGTGTTGTAGCTCTGCTGTTGCTGCAGCAACTGTCTGTCAAGCAATCAAAACGGAGCTCGAGAGCCAGAGACCTACCAACCTGTCAGCCAGAGACCTACTATCGTCTCTGGTAGAGACCATTGAGGACATGGATATCTCTGACGTCCTCCAGGGCCCGTCGGCCATTTTGGAGGAGGCTGCTATGATAAAGCACCCAGAGATGTCCACCTCGATAATATACAGGTCTTTGCTTCTCGACTCATCTCTCGCCTCCTCTAACATGGTCACTGAGAGCATTATCTTCAACAGTCCACGCCCATCAGAGGAGAATGTGAGTATTCAGAAGGTGCTCCCTGCTGATAAAGTTGACATCCTCCATGGTCAACCAGTGGAGGAGTATATCGTCAAAGCTGAGCAATGCATCACTCAGGTCATTCAGGATGCAGCTGTCACATATACTGGCGTGCTGGATATCATAGTGAAAACTATAATGGACACATTGAAGACAGACGACCCAGAGATGACTTCAGCAGAAGAAAATCTGGATAGGCTTCTGTCAATTGAAGCCCTTCAAGATGCGTCTGGCAACCTGATCGCAAAGGTCCATGGTCTCATTCAGGAGATAACCATAAGACGCCAGCTTCAATCCATGACTGGCCACAGAAGCCTCTCTCAACCAGCGCTGCCAAATCCAGCACTGAGGAAGCTGTCAAAGGACAATGCGTCAGAGCTCGTTTACAGCTTTGCCCACACTTCTATTAGCAGACTCCTGGGGCAGTGTTTGGGTAGGCCTATGCCACCCACTGCTGACAGGGTTTTGGATCAGGTCATCAAGTTGATGACAGACATGGTGATGGACAGTCTGACTGATCTGTCCAAGTCTGCAATGGAGGGTGGTAAGTGAAAGTACCTCTTTTCATCTGCATAGGACTTCATTGTAACATGATGCTCAATACATTGCGTTTTATGATGTGAACTTTGCTGGTTGTGTCCAAAATGGCACCTTCTTCCATGTTTAGTGCACTACTTTTGACCAGAGCCAGACCCTATGGGCCCTGTTCAAAAGTTGTGCACTATAAAGGGAAGAGAATGCCTTTTGGAACGCAGTGACTGCTTTCCATTGTTGCGTCCTCTTCTCCCAGTTATTGTACCCAGGTCAGTCACACCAGCTTGCTCTTCTTATTTAGACACCAGCAATGCCGCAAGTGACATCACTCATGGCGTTGTGGCTGACCTTAATGCTACTGAGGAATTCCCCGCCAGGGGCCTTAGCCCGGCTGATGTAAAGGCTGACGGCATGGCCTGCCTTCCCTCTGCCAGAGGGGAAGAGACTAAGAAGAACAGGAAGTGGCGCTTCCTACCCAAAATTGGCAAGATTCCAAAGATCAGGATGAAGGTAGGGGGCTCAGTGTTTGGAGATTACCTCTGTAAGGCAGGGCTGAAATGTACCCTACAGATTCACTAAACTAAACCTAATGTCTCTCAGCATTAGAACAATGCTGTTGTCATTGTCTTTAGGAGGTTGAGTGAGGCCGCTGTAATACAATCCTAATACACATGGGAGAGAGTCAATGGCTGTGTCCCAAATTGCACCCTATTCCCTATATAGTGCACTACTTTTGACCAGAGCACTATGGGCCCTTGTCAAAAGTAGTGCCTTACGTAGCCAATAGGGTGCATTTAGGGATGCATACCATATATTTTACACAGGCTCAGTTGTCCTGATGTGTTTTGTCAACAGCTGTTCAAGACAAAAGGGGAACCGAAGAGCCACCCTGAACAGGATGCGCTGCCTACCAAATGTCTCAGAGAGACTCGTATTTCACAGAGTAAGTGATAAGCATCGATAATGTCATATTGATGTATCACCCTATGGCCAGCTTGTTAAAACAGTGACTACAGATACAGGCGGACAGACAGACGGATAGACAGGCAGACAGACAGACAAACACACACGTTCATTTTCTGATTATGAAATATTCTTATCACAGATGCTGAGTGTGAGGTTCCAGAGCTTCCATCCACTTCCCCACCCAAGGAGGACCTGACAACCACACTGGCCCCTGCTCCCCAGGAGTCCCAGTCCCGTAAACGCCCTCTCATAGTCAGGGTGTTACGAGCTATCTCCAGAGCCGTCTCCAAACCATTCAGAGGAGCTTTTGGGAAGAAGAATTCGCCAAATGCCTGATTTTATTACTATTTTAATCAGAGCCTTTATTTAATAAAACATTACTGCATTGATTTCTGTCTATAGTAGTCTTACTGTTTGTGCAAGATAATGGTAAAGTACTTCAAACCACATAGTCAAACGTATTTATAGTGAAGCACTTCATATATGTTTTATTTTATTTATCCTTCATTTAACTAGGCAAGTCAGTTAAGAACAAATTATTATTTACAATGACGGCCTACCCCGGCAGAACCTGGATGGATAAGATGAACAGAGAACACTTTGTAACACTTTCTATGAAGCCCAAATCTATCATGCATACTCTCAAGTTTACTCATCATTGGGAAAGGTAGGCCAAAAGGCCTTTACTTATCATTGGGAAAGGTAGGCCAAACGGCCTTTACTCATCATTGGGAAAGGTAGGCCAAACGGCCTTTACTCATCATTGGGAAAGGTAGGCCAAACGGCCTTTACTCATCATTGGGAAAGGTAGGCCAAACGGCCTTTACTAATCATTGGGAAAGGTAGGCCAAACGGTCTTTACTTATCATTGGGAAAGGTAGGCCAAACGGCCTTTACTCATCATTGGGAAAGGTAGGCCAAACGGTCTTTACTCATCATTGGGAAAGGTAGGCCAAACGGTCTTTACTCATCATTGGGAAAGGTAGGCCAAACGGCCTTTACTCATCATTGGGAAAGGTAGGCCAAACGGTCTTTACTCATCATTGGGAAAGGTAGGCCAAACGACCTTTACTCATCATTGGGAAAGGTAGGCCAAACGGCCTTTACTCATCATTGGGAAAGGTAGGCCAAACGGCCTTTACTCATCATTGGGAAAGGTAGGCCAAACGGCCTTTACTCATCATTGGGAAAGGTAGGCCAAACGACCTTTACTCATCATTGGGAAAGGTAGGCCAAACGACCTTTACTCATCATTGGGAAAGGTAGGCCAAACGGTCTTTACTCATCATTGGGAAAGGTAGGCCAAACGGCCTTTACTCATCATTGGGAAAGGTAGGCCATACGGCCTTTACTCATCATTGGGAAAGGTAGGCCAAACGACCTTTACTTATCATTGGGAAAGGTAGGCCAAACGGCCTTTACTCATCATTGGGAAAGGTAGGCCAAACGGCCTTTACTTATCATTGGGAAAGGTAGGCCAAACGGTCTTTACTTATCATTGGGAAAGGTAGGCCAAACGGCCTTTACTCATCATTGGGAAAGGTAGGCAAAACGGCCTTTACTCATCATTGGGAAAGGTAGGCCAAACGGCCTTTACTCATCATTGGGAAAGGTAGGCCAAACGGCCTTTACTCATCATTGGGAGAGGTAGGCCAAACGGCCTTTACTCATCATTGGGAAAGGTAGGCCAAACGGCCTTTACTCATCATTGGGAAAGGTAGGCCAAACGGCCTTTACTCATCATTGGGAAAGGTAGGCCAAACGGCCTTTACTCATCATTGGGAAAGGTAGGCCAAACGGTCTTTACTTATCATTGGGAAAGGTAGGCCAAACGACCTTTACTTATCATTGGGAAAGGTAGGCCAAACGGCCTTTACTTATCATTGGGAAAGGTAGGCCAAACGGTCTTTACTTATCATTGGGAAAGGTAGGCCAAACGACCTTTACTTATCATTGGGAAAGGTAGGCCAAACGGCCTTTACTCATCATTGGGAAAGGTAGGCCAAACGGTCTTTACTCATCATTGGGAAAGGTAGGCCAAACGGCCTTTACTCATCATTGGGAAAGGTAGGCCAAACGGCCTTTACTCATCATTGGGAAAGGTAGGCCAAACGGCCTTTACTCATCATTGGGAAAGGTAGGCCAAACGGCCTTTACTCATCATTGGGAAAGGTAGGCCAAACGGCCTTTACTCATCATTGGGAAAGGTAGGCCAAACGGCCTTTACTCATCATTGGGAAAGGTAGGCCAAACAGCCTTTACTCATCATTGGGAAAGGTAGGCCAAACGGCCTTTACACATCATTGGGAAAGGTAGGCCAAACGGCCTTTACTCATCATTGGGAAAGGTAGGCCAAACGGTCTTTACTTATCATTGGGAAAGGTAGGCCAAACGGTCTTTACTTATCATTGGGAAAGGTAGGCCAAACGGCCTTTACTTATCATTGGGAGGGGTAGGCCAAACGGCCTTTACTCATCATTGGGAAAGGTAGGCCAAACGGCCTTTACTTATCATTGGGAAAGGTAGGCCAAACGGTCTTTACTTATCATTGGGAAAGGTAGGCCAAACGACCTTTACTTATCATTGGGAAAGGTAGGCCAAACGGCCTTTACTTGTCATTGGGAAAGGTAGGCCAAACGGTCTTTACTTATCATTGGGAAAGGTAGGCCAAACGGCCTTTACTCATCATTGGGAAAGGTAGGCCAAACGGCCTTTACTCATCATTGGGAAAGTTAGGCCAAACAGCCTTTACTCATCATTGGGAAAGGTAGGTCAAACTGCCTTTACTCATCATTGGGAAAGGTAGGCCAAACGGCCTTTACTTATCATTGGGAAAGGTAGGCCAAACGACCTTTACTCATCATTTGGAAAGGTAGGCCAAACGGCCTTTAATCATCATTGGGAAAGGTAGTTCAAACGACCTTTACTCATCATTGGGAAAGGTAGGCAAAACGACCTTTACGCATCATTGGGAAAGGTAGGCTAAACGGCCTTTACTCATCATTGGGAAAGGTAGGCCAAACGGTCTTTACTTATCATTGGGAAAGGTAGGCCAAACGGTCTTTACTTATCATTGGGAAAGGTAGGCCAAACGACCTTTACTCATCATTGGGAAAGGTAGGCCAAACGACCTTTACTCATCATTGGGAAAGGTAGACCAAACGGCCTTTACTCATCATTGGGAAAGGTAGGCCAAACGGCCTTTACTCATCATTGGGAAAGGTAGGCCAAACAGCCTTTACTCATCATTGGGAAAGGTAGGCCAAACGGCCTTTACTTATCATTGGGAGGGGTAGGCCAAACGGCCTTTACTCATCATTGGGAAAGGTAGGCCAAACGGCCTTTACTTATCATTGGGAAAGGTAGGCCAAACGGTCTTTACTCATCATTGGGAAAGGTAGGCCAAACGGCCTTTACTCATCATTGGGAAAGGTAGGCCAAACGACCTTTACTCATCATTGGGAAAGGTAGGCCAAACGACCTTTACTCATCATTGGGAAAGGTAGGCCAAACGGTCTTTACTCATCATTGGGAAAGGTAGGCCAAACGGCCTTTACTCATCATTGGGAAAGGTAGGCCATACGGCCTTTACTCATCATTGGGAAAGGTAGGCCAAACGACCTTTACTTATCATTGGGAAAGGTAGGCCAAACGGCCTTTACTCATCATTGGGAAAGGTAGGCCAAACGGCCTTTACTTATCATTGGGAAAGGTAGGCCAAACGGTCTTTACTCATCATTGGGAAAGGTAGGCCAAACGGCCTTTACTCATCATTGGGAAAGGTAGGCAAAACGGCCTTTACTCATCATTGGGAAAGGTAGGCCAAACGGTCTTTACTTATCATTGGGAAAGGTAGGCCAAACGGCCTTTACTCATCATTGGGAGAGGTAGGCCAAACGGCCTTTACTCATCATTGGGAAAGGTAGGCCAAACGGCCTTTACTCATCATTGGGAAAGGTAGGCCAAACGGCCTTTACTCATCATTGGGAAAGGTAGGCCAAACGGCCTTTACTCATCATTGGGAAAGGTAGGCCAAACGGTCTTTACTTATCATTGGGAAAGGTAGGCCAAACGACCTTTACTTATCATTGGGAAAGGTAGGCCAAACGGCCTTTACTTATCATTGGGAAAGGTAGGCCAAACGGTCTTTACTTATCATTGGGAAAGGTAGGCCAAACGACCTTTACTTATCATTGGGAAAGGTAGGCCAAACGGCCTTTACTCATCATTGGGAAAGGTAGGCCAAACGGTCTTTACTCATCATTGGGAAAGGTAGGCCAAACGGCCTTTACTCATCATTGGGAAAGGTAGGCCAAACGGCCTTTACTCATCATTGGGAAAGGTAGGCCAAACGGCCTTTACTCATCATTGGGAAAGGTAGGCCAAACGGCCTTTACTCATCATTGGGAAAGGTAGGCCAAACGGCCTTTACTCATCATTGGGAAAGGTAGGCCAAACGGCCTTTACTCATCATTGGGAAAGGTAGGCCAAACAGCCTTTACTCATCATTGGGAAAGGTAGGCCAAACGGCCTTTACACATCATTGGGAAAGGTAGGCCAAACGGCCTTTACTCATCATTGGGAAAGGTAGGCCAAACGGTCTTTACTTATCATTGGGAAAGGTAGGCCAAACGGTCTTTACTTATCATTGGGAAAGGTAGGCCAAACGGCCTTTACTTATCATTGGGAGGGGTAGGCCAAACGGCCTTTACTCATCATTGGGAAAGGTAGGCCAAACGGCCTTTACTTATCATTGGGAAAGGTAGGCCAAACGGTCTTTACTTATCATTGGGAAAGGTAGGCCAAACGACCTTTACTTGTCATTGGGAAAGGTAGGCCAAACGGTCTTTACTTATCATTGGGAAAGGTAGGCCAAACGGCCTTTACTCATCATTGGGAAAGGTAGGCCAAACGGCCTTTACTCATCATTGGGAAAGTTAGGCCAAACAGCCTTTACTCATCATTGGGAAAGGTAGGTCAAACTGCCTTTACTCATCATTGGGAAAGGTAGGCCAAACGGCCTTTACTTATCATTGGGAAAGGTAGGCCAAACGACCTTTACTCATCATGTGGAAAGGTAGGCCAAACGGCCTTTAATCATCATTGGGAAAGGTAGTTCAAACGACCTTTACTCATCATTGGGAAAGGTAGGCAAAACGACCTTTACGCATCATTGGGAAAGGTAGGCTAAACGGCCTTTACTCATCATTGGGAAAGGTAGGCCAAACGGTCTTTACTTATCATTGGGAAAGGTAGGCCAAACGGTCTTTACTTATCATTGGGAAAGGTAGGCCAAACGACCTTTACTCATCATTGGGAAAGGTAGGCCAAACGACCTTTACTCATCATTGGGAAAGGTAGACCAAACGGCCTTTACTCATCATTGGGAAAGGTAGGCCAAACGGCCTTTACTCATCATTGGGAAAGGTAGGCCAAACAGCCTTTACTCATCATTGGGAAAGGTAGGCCAAACGGCCTTTACTTATCATTGGGAGGGGTAGGCCAAACGGCCTTTACTCATCATTGGGAAAGGTAGGCCAAACGGCCTTTACTTATCATTGGGAAAGGTAGGCCAAACGGTCTTTACTTATCATTGGGAAAGGTAGGCCAAACGACCTTTACTTATCATTGGGAAAGGTAGGCCAAACGGCCTTTACTTGTCATTGGGAAAGGTAGGCCAAACGGCCTTTACTCATCATTGGGAAAGTTAGGCCAAACAGCCTTTACTCATCATTGGGAAAGGTAGGTCAAACTGCCTTTACTCATCATTGGGAAAGGTAGGCCAAACGGCCTTTACTTATCATTGGGAAAGGTAGGCCAAACGACCTTTACTCATCATTGGGAAAGGTAGGCCAAATGGCCTTTAATCATCATTGGGAAAGGTAGTTCAAACGACCTTTACTCATCATTGGGAAAGGTAGGCAAAACGACCTTTACGCATCATTGGGAAAGGTAGGCTAAACGGCCTTTACTCATCATTGGGAAAGGTAGGCCAAACGGTCTTTACTTATCATTGGGAAAGGTAGGCCAAACGGTCTTTACTTATCATTGGGAAAGGTAGGCCAAACGACCTTTACTCATCATTGGGAAAGGTAGGCCAAACGACCTTTACTCATCATTGGGAAAGGTAGACCAAACGGCCTTTACTCATCATTGGGAAAGGTAGGCCAAACGGCCTTTACTCATCATTGGGAAAGGTAGGCCAAACAGCCTTTACTCATCATTGGGAAAGGTAGGCCAAACGGCCTTTACTTATCATTGGGAGGGGTAGGCCAAACGGCCTTTACTCATCATTGGGAAAGGTAGGCCAAACGGCCTTTACTTATCATTGGGAAAGGTAGGCCAAACGGTCTTTACTTATCATTGGGAAAGGTAGGCCAAACGACCTTTACTTATCATTGGGAAAGGTAGGCCAAACAGCCTTTACTCATCATTGGGAAAGGTAGGCCAAACGGCCTTTACTCATCATTGGGAAAGGTAGGCCAAACAGCCTTTACTCATCATTGGGAAAGGTAGGCCAAACGGCCTTTACACATCATTGGGAAAGGTAGGCCAAACGGCCTTTACTCATCATTGGGAAAGGTAGGCCAAACGGTCTTTACTTATCATTGGGAAAGGTAGGCCAAACGGTCTTTACTTATCATTGGGAAAGGTAGGCCAAACGGCCTTTACTTATCATTGGGAGGGGTAGGCCAAACGGCCTTTACTCATCATTGGGAAAGGTAGGCCAAACGGCCTTTACTTATCATTGGGAAAGGTAGGCCAAACGGTCTTTACTTATCATTGGGAAAGGTAGGCCAAACGACCTTTACTTGTCATTGGGAAAGGTAGGCCAAACGGTCTTTACTTATCATTGGGAAAGGTAGGCCAAACGGCCTTTACTCATCATTGGGAAAGGTAGGCCAAACGGCCTTTACTCATCATTGGGAAAGTTAGGCCAAACAGCCTTTACTCATCATTGGGAAAGGTAGGTCAAACTGCCTTTACTCATCATTGGGAAAGGTAGGCCAAACGGCCTTTACTTATCATTGGGAAAGGTAGGCCAAACGACCTTTACTCATCATGTGGAAAGGTAGGCCAAACGGCCTTTAATCATCATTGGGAAAGGTAGTTCAAACGACCTTTACTCATCATTGGGAAAGGTAGGCAAAACGACCTTTACGCATCATTGGGAAAGGTAGGCTAAACGGCCTTTACTCATCATTGGGAAAGGTAGGCCAAACGGTCTTTACTTATCATTGGGAAAGGTAGGCCAAACGGTCTTTACTTATCATTGGGAAAGGTAGGCCAAACGACCTTTACTCATCATTGGGAAAGGTAGGCCAAACGACCTTTACTCATCATTGGGAAAGGTAGACCAAACGGCCTTTACTCATCATTGGGAAAGGTAGGCCAAACGGCCTTTACTCATCATTGGGAAAGGTAGGCCAAACAGCCTTTACTCATCATTGGGAAAGGTAGGCCAAACGGCCTTTACTTATCATTGGGAGGGGTAGGCCAAACGGCCTTTACTCATCATTGGGAAAGGTAGGCCAAACGGCCTTTACTTATCATTGGGAAAGGTAGGCCAAACGGTCTTTACTTATCATTGGGAAAGGTAGGCCAAACGACCTTTACTTATCATTGGGAAAGGTAGGCCAAACGGCCTTTACTTGTCATTGGGAAAGGTAGGCCAAACGGCCTTTACTCATCATTGGGAAAGTTAGGCCAAACAGCCTTTACTCATCATTGGGAAAGGTAGGTCAAACTGCCTTTACTCATCATTGGGAAAGGTAGGCCAAACGGCCTTTACTTATCATTGGGAAAGGTAGGCCAAACGACCTTTACTCATCATTGGGAAAGGTAGGCCAAATGGCCTTTAATCATCATTGGGAAAGGTAGTTCAAACGACCTTTACTCATCATTGGGAAAGGTAGGCAAAACGACCTTTACGCATCATTGGGAAAGGTAGGCTAAACGGCCTTTACTCATCATTGGGAAAGGTAGGCCAAACGGTCTTTACTTATCATTGGGAAAGGTAGGCCAAACGGTCTTTACTTATCATTGGGAAAGGTAGGCCAAACGACCTTTACTCATCATTGGGAAAGGTAGGCCAAACGACCTTTACTCATCATTGGGAAAGGTAGACCAAACGGCCTTTACTCATCATTGGGAAAGGTAGGCCAAACGGCCTTTACTCATCATTGGGAAAGGTAGGCCAAACAGCCTTTACTCATCATTGGGAAAGGTAGGCCAAACGGCCTTTACTTATCATTGGGAGGGGTAGGCCAAACGGCCTTTACTCATCATTGGGAAAGGTAGGCCAAACGGCCTTTACTTATCATTGGGAAAGGTAGGCCAAACGGTCTTTACTTATCATTGGGAAAGGTAGGCCAAACGACCTTTACTTATCATTGGGAAAGGTAGGCCAAACGGCCTTTACTTGTCATTGGGAAAGGTAGGCCAAACGGTCTTTACTTATCATTGGGAAAGGTAGGCCAAACGGCCTTTACTCATCATTGGGAAAGGTAGGCCAAACGGCCTTTACTCATCATTGGGAAAGTTAGGCCAAACAGCCTTTACTCATCATTGGGAAAGGTAGGTCAAACTGCCTTTACTCATCATTGGGAAAGGTAGACCAAATGGCCTTTAATCATCATTGGGAAAGGTAGTTCAAACGACCTTTACTCATCATTGGGAAAGGTAGGCAAAACGACCTTTACGCATCATTGGGAAAGGTAGGCTAAACGGCCTTTACTCATCATTGGGAAAGGTAGGCCAAACGGTCTTTACTTATCATTGGGAAAGGTAGGCCAAACGGTCTTTACTTATCATTGGGAAAGGTAGGCCAAACGACCTTTACTCATCATTGGGAAAGGTAGGCCAAACGACCTTTACTCATCATTGGGAAAGGTAGACCAAACGGCCTTTACTCATCATTGGGAAAGGTAGGCCAAACGGCCTTTACTCATCATTGGGAAAGGTAGGCCAAACGGCCTTTACTCATCATTGGGAAAGGTAGGCCAAACGGTCTTTACTCATCATTGGGAAAGGTAGGCCAAACGGCCTTTACTCATCATTGGGAAAGGTAGGCCAAACGGCCTTTACTGATCATTGGGAAAGGTAGGCCAAACGGCCTTTACTCATCATTGGGAAAGGTAGGCCAAACGGCCTTTACTCATCATTGGGAAAGGTAGGCCAAACGGCCTTTACTCATCATTGGGAAAGGTAGGCCAAACGGCCTTTACTCATCATTGGGAAAGGTAGGCCAAACGGTCTTTACTCATCATTGGGAAAGGTAGGCCAAACGGTCTTTATTTATCATTGGGAAAGGTAGGCCAAACGACCTCTACTCATCATTGGGAAAGGTAGGCCAAACGGCCTTTACTCATCATTGGGAAAGGTAGGCCAAACGGCCTTTACTCATCATTGGGAAAGGTAGGCCAAACGGTCTTTACTTATCATTGGGAAAGGTAGGCCAAACGGTCTTTACTTATCATTGGGAAAGGTAGGCCAAACGGCCTTTACTCATCATTGGGAAAGGTAGGCCAAACGGTCTTTACTCATCATTGGGAAAGGTAGGCCAAACGGTCTTTATTTATCATTGGGAAAGGTAGGCCAACGACCTCTACTCATCATTGGGAAAGGTAGGCCAAACGGCCTTTACTCATCATTGGGAAAGGTAGGCCAAACGGCCTTTACTCATCATTGGGAAAGGTAGGCCAAACGGTCTTTACTTATCATTGGGAAAGGTAGGCCAAACGGTCTTTACTTATCATTGGGAAAGGTAGGCCAAACGGCCTTTATTCATCATTGGGAAAGGTAGGCCAAACGGCCTTTACTCATCATTGGGAAAGGTAGGCCAAACGGCCTTTACTCATCATTGGGAAAGGTAGGCCAAACGGCCTTTACTCATCATTGGGAAAGGTAGGCCAAACGGCCTTTACTTATCATTGGGAAAGGTAGGCCAAACGGCCTTTACTCATCATTGGGAAAGGTAGACCAAACGGCCTTTACTCATCATTGGGAAAGGTAGGCCAAACGGCCTTTACTCATCATTGGGAAAGGTAGGCCAAACGGCCTTTACTCATCATTGGGAAAGGTAGGCCAAACGGCCTTTACTCATCATTGGGAAAGGTAGGCCAAACGGTCTTTACTCATCATTGGGAAAGGTAGGCCAAACGGCCTTTACTCATCATTGGGAAAGGTAGGCCAAACGGCCTTTACTCATCATTGGGAAAGTTAGGCCAAACGGCCTTTACTCATCATTGGGAAAGGTAGGCCAAACGGCCTTTACTCATCATTGGGAAAGGTAGGCCAAACGGCCTTTACTCATCATTGGGAAAGGTAGGCCAAACGGCCTTTACTCATCATTGGGAAAGGTAGGCCAAACGGCCTTTACTCATCATTGGGAAAGGTAGGCCAAACGGCCTTTACTCATCATTGGGAAAGGTAGGCCAAACGGCCTTTACTCATCATTGGGAAAGGTAGGCCAAACGGCCTTTACTCATCATTGGGAAAGGTAGGCCAAACGGCCTTTACTCATCATTGGGAAAGGTAGGCCAAACGGCCTTTACTCATCATTGGGAAAGGTAGGCCAAACGGCCTTTACTCATCATTGGGAAAGGTAGGCCAAACGGCCTTTACTCATCATTGGGAAAGGTAGGCCAAACGGCCTTTACTCATCATTGGGAAAGGTAGGCCAAACTGCCTTTACTTATCATTGGGAAAGGTAGACCAAACGGCCTTTACTTATCATTGGGAAAGGTAGGCCAAACGGTCTTTACTTATCATTGGGAAAGGTAGGCCAAACGGCCTTTACTCATCATTGGGAAAGGTAGGCCAAACGGTCTTTACTTATCATTGGGAAAGTTAGGCCAAACGGCCTTTACTCATCATTGGGAAAGGTAGGCCAAACGGCCTTTACTTATCATTGGGAAAGGTAGGCCAAACGGTCTTTACTTATCATTGGGAAAGGTAGGCCAAACGACCTTTACTTATCATTGGGAAAGATAGGCCAAACGGCCTTTACTTATCATTGGGAAAGGTAGGCAAAACGGTCTTTACTCATCATTGGGAAAGGTAGGCCAAACGGCCTTTACTCATCATTGGGAAAGGTAGGCCAAACGGCCTTTACTCATCATTGGGAAAGTTAGGCCAAACGGCCTTTACTCATCATTGGGAAAGTTAGGCCAAACTGCCTTTACTCATCATTGGGAAAGGTAGGCCAAACTGCCTTTACTTATCATTGGGAAAGGTAGGCCAAACGGCCTTTACTTATCATTGGGAAAGGTAGGCCAAACGACCTTTACTCATCATTGGGAAAGGTAGGCAAAACGACCTTTACTAATCATTGGGAAAGGTGGGCCAAACGACCTTTACTCATCATTGGGAAAGGTAGGCCAAACGGCCTTTACTCATCATTGGGAAAGGTAGGCCAAACGGTCTTTACTTATCATTGGGAAAGGTAGGCCAAACGGTCTTTACTTATCATTGGGAGAGGTAGGCCAAACGACCTTTACTTATCATTGGGAAAGGTAGGCCAAACGACCTTTACTCATCATTGGGAAAGGTAGGCCAAACGGCCTTTACTCATCATTGGGAAAGGTAGGCCAAACGGCCTTTACTCATCATTGGGAAAGGTAGGCCAATCGGTCTTTACTCATCATTGGGAAAGGTAGGCCAAACGACCTTTACTCATCATTGGGAAAGGTAGGCCAAACGGCCTTTACTCATCATTGGGAAAGGTAGGCCAAACGGCCTTTACTCATCATTGGGAAAGGTAGGCCAAACGGCCTTTACTCATCATTGGGAAAGGTAGGCCAAACGGTCTTTACTCATCATTGGGAAAGGTAGGCCAAACGACCTTTACTCATCATTGGGAAAAGTAGGCCAAACGGTCTTTACTCATCATTGGGAAATGTAGGCCAAACGGCCTTTACTCATCATTGGGAAAGGTAGGCCAAACGGCCTTTACTCATCATTGGGAAAGGTAGACCAAACGGCCTTTACTTATCATTGGGAAAGGTAGGCCAAACGGTCTTTACTTATCATTGGGAAAGGTAGGCCAAACGGTCTTTACTTATCATTGGGAAAGGTAGGCCAAACGACCTTTACTTATCATTGGGAAAGGTAGGCCAAACGGCCTTTACTTATCATTGGGAAAGGTAGGCCAAACGGTCTTTACTTATCATTGGGAAAGGTAGGCCAAACGGCCTTTACTTATCATTGGGAAAGGTAGGCAAAACGGTCTTTACTCATCATTGGGAAAGGTAGGCCAAACGGCCTTTACTTATCATTGGGAAAGGTAGGCCAAACGACCTTTACTTATCATTGGGAAAGATAGGCCAAACGGCCTTTACTTATCATTGGGAAAGGTAGGCAAAACGGTCTTTACTCATCATTGGGAAAGGTAGGCCAAACGGCCTTTACTCATCATTGGGAAAGGTAGGCCAAACGGCCTTTACTTATCATTGGGAAAGGTAGGCCAAACGGCCTTTACTTATCATTGGGAAAGGTAGGCCAAACGACCTTTACTCATCATTGGGAAAGGTAGGCAAAACGACCTTTACTCATCATTGGGAAAGGTGGGCCAAACGACCTTTACTCATCATTGGGAAAGGTAGGCCAAACGGCCTTTACTCATCATTGGGAAAGGTAGGCCAAACGGTCTTTACTTATCATTGGGAAAGGTAGGCCAAACGGTCTTTACTTATCATTGGGAGAGGTAGGCCAAACGACCTTTACTTATCATTGGGAAAGGTAGGCCAAACGACCTTTACTCATCATTGGGAAAGGTAGGCCAAACGGCCTTTACTCATCATTGGGAAAGGTAGGCCAAACGGCCTTTACTCATCATTGGGAAAGGTAGGCCAATCGGTCTTTACTCATCATTGGGAAAGGTAGGCCAAACGACCTTTACTCATCATTGGGAAAGGTAGGCCAAACGGCCTTTACTCATCATTGGGAAAGGTAGGCCAAACGGCCTTTACTCATCATTGGGAAAGGTAGGCCAAACTGCCTTTACTCATCATTGGGAAAGGTAGGCCAAACGGTCTTTACTCATCATTGGGAAAGGTAGGCCAAACGACCTTTACTCATCATTGGGAAAAGTAGGCCAAACGGTCTTTACTCATCATTGGGAAATGTAGGCCAAACGGCCTTTACTCATCATTGGGAAAGGTAGGCCAAACGGCCTTTACTCATCATTGGGAAAGGTAGACCAAACGGCCTTTACTTATCATTGGGAAAGGTAGGCCAAACGGTCTTTACTTATCATTGGGAAAGGTAGGCCAAACGGTCTTTACTTATCATTGGGAAAGGTAGGCCAAACGACCTTTACTTATCATTGGGAAAGGTAGGCCAAACGGCCTTTACTTATCATTGGGAAAGGTAGGCCAAACGGTCTTTACTTATCATTGGGAAAGGTAGGCCAAACGGCCTTTACTCATCATTGGGAAAGGAAGGCCAAACGGCCTTTACTCATCATTGGGAAAGGTAGGCCAAACGGCCTTTACTCATCATTGGGAAAGGTAGGCCAAACGGCCTTTACTTATCATTGGGAGGGGTAGGCCAAACGGCCTTTACTCATCATTGGGAAAGGTAGGCCAAACGGCCTTTACTTATCATTGGGAAAGGTAGGCCAAACGGTCTTTACTTATCATTGGGAAAGGTAGGCCAAACGACCTTTACTTATCATTGGGAAAGGTAGGCCAAACGGCCTTTACTTATCATTGGGAAAGGTAGGCCAAACGGTCTTTACTTATCATTGGGAAAGGGAGGCCAAACGGCCTTTACTCATCATTGGGAAAGGTAGGCCAAACGGCCTTTACTCATCATTGGGAAAGGTAGGCCAAACAGCCTTTACTCATCATTGGGAAAGGTAGGCCAAACTGCCTTTACTCATCATTGGGAAAGGTAGGCCAAACTGCCTTTACTTATCATTGGGAAAGGTAGGCCAAACGGCCTTTACTTATCATTGGGAAAGGTAGGCCAAACGACCTTTACTCATCATTGGGAAAGGTAGGCCAAATGGCCTTTAATCATCATTGGGAAAGGTAGTTCAAACGACCTTTACTCATCATTGGGAAAGGTAGGCAAAACGACCTTTACTCATCATTGGGAAAGGTAGGCCAAACGGCCTTTACTCATCATTGGGAAAGGTAGGCCAAACGGTCTTTACTTATCATTGGGAAAGGTAGGCCAAACGGTCTTTACTTATCATTGGGAAAGGTAGGCCAAACGACCTTTACTTATCATTGGGAAAGGTAGGCCAAACGACCTTTACTCATCATTGGGAAAGGTAGACCAAACGGCCTTTACTCATCATTGGGAAAGGTAGGCCAAACGGCCTTTACTCATCATTGGGAAAGGTAGGCCAAACGGCCTTTACTCATCATTGGGAAAGGTAGGCCAAACGGCCTTTACTCATCATTGGGAAAGGTAGGCCAAACGGTCTTTACTCATCATTGGGAAAGGTAGGCCAAACGGCCTTTACTCATCATTGGGAAAGGTAGGCCAAACGGCCTTTACTCATCATTGGGAAAGTTAGGCCAAACGGCCTTTACTCATCATTGGGAAAGGTAGGCCAAACGGCCTTTACTCATCATTGGGAAAGGTAGGCCAAACGGCCTTTACTCATCATTGGGAAAGGTAGGCCAAACGGTCTTTATTTATCATTGGGAAAGGTAGGCCAAACGACCTCTACTCATCATTGGGAAAGGTAGGCCAAACGGCCTTTACTCATCATTGGGAAAGGTAGGCCAAACGGCCTTTACTCATCATTGGGAAAGGTAGGCCAAACGGTCTTTACTTATCATTGGGAAAGGTAGGCCAAACGGTCTTTACTTATCATTGGGAAAGGTAGGCCAAACGACCTTTACTTATCATTGGGAAAGGTAGGCCAAACGGCCTTTACTTATCATTGGGAAAGGTAGGCCAAACGGTCTTTACTTATCATTGGGAAAGGTAGGCCAAACGACCTTTACTTATCATTGGGAAAGGTAGGCCAAACGGCCTTTACTCATCATTGGGAAAGGTAGGCCAAACGGTCTTTACTCATCATTGGGAAAGGTAGGCCAAACGGCCTTTACTCATCATTGGGAAAGGTAGGCCAAACGGCCTTTACTCATCATTGGGAAAGGTAGGCCAAACGGCCTTTACTCATCATTGGGAAAGGTAGGCCAAACGGCCTTTACTCATCATTGGGAAAGGTAGGCCAAACGGCCTTTACTCATCATTGGGAAAGGTAGGCCAAACGGCCTTTACTCATCATTGGGAAAGGTAGGCCAAACGGCCTTTACTCATCATTGGGAAAGGTAGGCCAAACAGCCTTTACTCATCATTGGGAAAGGTAGGCCAAACGGCCTTTACATATCATTGGGAAAGGTAGGCCAAACGGCCTTTACTCATCATTGGGAAAGGTAGGCCAAACGGTCTTTACTTATCATTGGGAAAGGTAGGCCAAACGGTCTTTACTTATCATTGGGAAAGGTAGGCCAAACGGCCTTTACTTATCATTGGGAAAGGTAGGCCAAACGGTCTTTACTTATCATTGGGAAAGTTAGGCCAAACGGCCTTTACTCATCATTGGGAAAGGTAGGCCAAACGGCCTTTACTCATCATTGGGAAAGGTAGGCCAAACGGCCTTTACTCATCATTGGGAAAGGTAGGCCAAACAGCCTTTACTCATCATTGGGAAAGGTAGGCCAAACGGCCTTTACTTATCATTGGGAGGGGTAGGCCAAACGGCCTTTACTCATCATTGGGAAAGGTAGGCCAAACGGCCTTTACTTATCATTGGGAAAGGTAGGCCAAACGGTCTTTACTTATCATTGGGAAAGGTAGGCCAAACGACCTTTACTTATCATTGGGAAAGGTAGGCCAAACGGCCTTTACTTGTCATTGGGAAAGGTAGGCCAAACGGTCTTTACTTATCATTGGGAAAGGTAGGCCAAACGGCCTTTACTCATCATTGGGAAAGGTAGGCCAAACGGTCTTTACTTATCATTGGGAAAGGTAGGCCAAACGGTCTTTACTTATCATTGGGAAAGGTAGGCCAAACGACCTTTACTTATCATTGGGAAAGGTAGGCCAAACGGCCTTTACTTATCATTGGGAAAGGTAGGCCAAACGGTCTTTACTTATCATTGGGAAAGGTAGGCCAAACGACCTTTACTTATCATTGGGAAAGGTAGGCCAAACGGCCTTTACTCATCATTGGGAAAGGTAGGCCAAACGGTCTTTACTCATCATTGGGAAAGGTAGGCCAAACGGCCTTTACTCATCATTGGGAAAGGTAGGCCAAACGGCCTTTACTCATCATTGGGAAAGGTAGGCCAAACGGCCTTTACTCATCATTGGGAAAGGTAGGCCAAACGGCCTTTACTCATCATTGGGAAAGGTAGGCCAAACGGCCTTTACTCATCATTGGGAAAGGTAGGCCAAACGGCCTTTACTCATCATTGGGAAAGGTAGGCCAAACAGCCTTTACTCATCATTGGGAAAGGTAGGCCAAACGGCCTTTACATATCATTGGGAAAGGTAGGCCAAACGGCCTTTACTCATCATTGGGAAAGGTAGGCCAAACGGTCTTTACTTATCATTGGGAAAGGTAGGCCAAACGGTCTTTACTTATCATTGGGAAAGGTAGGCCAAACGGCCTTTACTTATCATTGGGAAAGGTAGGCCAAACGGTCTTTACTTATCATTGGGAAAGTTAGGCCAAACGGCCTTTACTCATCATTGGGAAAGGTAGGCCAAACGGCCTTTACTCATCATTGGGAAAGGTAGGCCAAACGGCCTTTACTCATCATTGGGAAAGGTAGGCCAAACAGCCTTTACTCATCATTGGGAAAGGTAGGCCAAACGGCCTTTACTTATCATTGGGAGGGGTAGGCCAAACGGCCTTTACTCATCATTGGGAAAGGTAGGCCAAACGGCCTTTACTTATCATTGGGAAAGGTAGGCCAAACGGTCTTTACTTATCATTGGGAAAGGTAGGCCAAACGACCTTTACTTATCATTGGGAAAGGTAGGCCAAACGGCCTTTACTTGTCATTGGGAAAGGTAGGCCAAACGGTCTTTACTTATCATTGGGAAAGGTAGGCCAAACGGCCTTTACTCATCATTGGGAAAGGTAGGCCAAACGGCCTTTACTCATCATTGGGAAAGTTAGGCCAAACAGCCTTTACTCATCATTGGGAAAGGTAGGTCAAACTGCCTTTACTCATCATTGGGAAAGGTAGGCCAAACGGCCTTTACTTATCATTGGGAAAGGTAGGCCAAACGACCTTTACTCATCATTGGGAAAGGTAGGCCAAATGGCCTTTAATCATCATTGGGAAAGGTAGTTCAAACGACCTTTACTCATCATTGGGAAAGGTAGGCAAAACGACCTTTACGCATCATTGGGAAAGGTAGGCTAAACGGCCTTTACTCATCATTGGGAAAGGTAGGCCAAACGGTCTTTACTTATCATTGGGAAAGGTAGGCCAAACGGTCTTTACTTATCATTGGGAAAGGTAGGCCAAACGACCTTTACTCATCATTGGGAAAGGTAGGCCAAACGACCTTTACTCATCATTGGGAAAGGTAGGCCAAACGACCTTTACTTATCATTGGGAAAGGTAGGCCAAACGGTCTTTACTCATCATTGGGAAAGGTAGGCCAAACGGTCTTTATTTATCATTGGGAAAGGTAGGCCAAACGACCTCTACTCATCATTGGGAAAGGTAGGCCAAACGGCCTTTACTCATCATTGGGAAAGGTAGGCCAAACGGCCTTTACTCATCATTGGGAAAGGTAGGCCAAACGGCCTTTACTCATCATTGGGAAAGGTAGGCCAAACGGCCTTTACTCATCATTGGGAAAGGTAGGCCAAACGGTCTTTACTCATCATTGGGAAAGGTAGGCCAAACGGCCTTTACTCATCATTGGGAAAGGTAGGCCAAACGGCCTTTACTCATCATTGGGAAAGTTAGGCCAAACGGCCTTTACTCATCATTGGGAAAGGTAGGCCAAACGGCCTTTACTCATCATTGGGAAAGGTAGGCCAAACGGCCTTTACTCATCATTGGGAAAGGTAGGCCAAACGGTCTTTATTTATCATTGGGAAAGGTAGGCCAAACGACCTCTACTCATCATTGGGAAAGGTAGGCCAAACGGCCTTTACTCATCATTGGGAAAGGTAGGCCAAACGGCCTTTACTCATCATTGGGAAAGGTAGGCCAAACGGTCTTTACTTATCATTGGGAAAGGTAGGCCAAACGGTCTTTACTTATCATTGGGAAAGGTAGGCCAAACGACCTTTACTTATCATTGGGAAAGGTAGGCCAAACGGCCTTTACTTATCATTGGGAAAGGTAGGCCAAACGGTCTTTACTTATCATTGGGAAAGGTAGGCCAAACGACCTTTACTTATCATTGGGAAAGGTAGGCCAAACGGCCTTTACTCATCATTGGGAAAGGTAGGCCAAACGGTCTTTACTCATCATTGGGAAAGGTAGGCCAAACGGCCTTTACTCATCATTGGGAAAGGTAGGCCAAACGGCCTTTACTCATCATTGGGAAAGGTAGGCCAAACGGCCTTTACTCATCATTGGGAAAGGTAGGCCAAACGGCCTTTACTCATCATTGGGAAAGGTAGGCCAAACGGCCTTTACTCATCATTGGGAAAGGTAGGCCAAACGGCCTTTACTCATCATTGGGAAAGGTAGGCCAAACAGCCTTTACTCATCATTGGGAAAGGTAGGCCAAACGGCCTTTACATATCATTGGGAAAGGTAGGCCAAACGGCCTTTACTCATCATTGGGAAAGGTAGGCCAAACGGTCTTTACTTATCATTGGGAAAGGTAGGCCAAACGGTCTTTACTTATCATTGGGAAAGGTAGGCCAAACGGCCTTTACTTATCATTGGGAAAGGTAGGCCAAACGGTCTTTACTTATCATTGGGAAAGGTAGGCCAAACGGCCTTTACTCATCATTGGGAAAGGTAGGCCAAACGGTCTTTACTCATCATTGGGAAAGGTAGGCCAAACGGCCTTTACTCATCATTGGGAAAGGTAGGCCAAACGGCCTTTACTCATCATTGGGAAAGTTAGGCCAAACGGCCTTTACTCATCATTGGGAAAGGTAGGCCAAACGGCCTTTACTCATCATTGGGAAAGGTAGGCCAAACGGCCTTTACTCATCATTGGGAAAGGTAGGCCAAACGGTCTTTATTTATCATTGGGAAAGGTAGGCCAAACGACCTCTACTCATCATTGGGAAAGGTAGGCCAAACGGCCTTTACTCATCATTGGGAAAGGTAGGCCAAACGGCCTTTACTCATCATTGGGAAAGGTAGGCCAAACGGCCTTTACTCATCATTGGGAAAGGTAGGCCAAACGGCCTTTACTCATCATTGGGAAAGGTAGGCCAAACGGCCTTTACTCATCATTGGGAAAGGTAGGCCAAACGGCCTTTACTCATCATTGGGAAAGGTAGGCCAAACAGCCTTTACTCATCATTGGGAAAGGTAGGCCAAACGGCCTTTACATATCATTGGGAAAGGTAGGCCAAACGACCTCTACTCATCATTGGGAAAGGTAGGCCAAACGGCCTTTACTCATCATTGGGAAAGGTAGGCCAAACGGCCTTTACTCATCATTGGGAAAGGTAGGCCAAACGGCCTTTACTCATCATTGGGAAAGGTAGGCCAAACGGCCTTTACTCATCATTGGGAAAGGTAGGCCAAACGGCCTTTACTCATCATTGGGAAAGGTAGGCCAAACAGCCTTTACTCATCATTGGGAAAGGTAGGCCAAACGGCCTTTACATATCATTGGGAAAGGTAGGCCAAACGGCCTTTACTCATCATTGGGAAAGGTAGGCCAAACGGTCTTTACTTATCATTGGGAAAGGTAGGCCAAACGGTCTTTACTTATCATTGGGAAAGGTAGGCCAAACGGCCTTTACTTATCATTGGGAAAGGTAGGCCAAACGGTCTTTACTTATCATTGGGAAAGTTAGGCCAAACGGCCTTTACTCATCATTGGGAAAGGTAGGCCAAACGGCCTTTACTCATCATTGGGAAAGGTAGGCCAAACGGCCTTTACTCATCATTGGGAAAGGTAGGCCAAACAGCCTTTACTCATCATTGGGAAAGGTAGGCCAAACGGCCTTTACTTATCATTGGGAGGGGTAGGCCAAACGGCCTTTACTCATCATTGGGAAAGGTAGGCCAAACGGCCTTTACTTATCATTGGGAAAGGTAGGCCAAACGGTCTTTACTTATCATTGGGAAAGGTAGGCCAAACGACCTTTACTTATCATTGGGAAAGGTAGGCCAAACGGCCTTTACTTGTCATTGGGAAAGGTAGGCCAAACGGTCTTTACTTATCATTGGGAAAGGTAGGCCAAACGGCCTTTACTCATCATTGGGAAAGGTAGGCCAAACGGCCTTTACTCATCATTGGGAAAGTTAGGCCAAACAGCCTTTACTCATCATTGGGAAAGGTAGGCCAAACGGCCTTTACATATCATTGGGAAAGGTAGGCCAAACGACCTCTACTCATCATTGGGAAAGGTAGGCCAAACGGCCTTTACTCATCATTGGGAAAGGTAGGCCAAACGGCCTTTACTCATCATTGGGAAAGGTAGGCCAAACGGCCTTTACTCATCATTGGGAAAGGTAGGCCAAACGGCCTTTACTCATCATTGGGAAAGGTAGGCCAAACGGCCTTTACTCATCATTGGGAAAGGTAGGCCAAACGGCCTTTACTCATCATTGGGAAAGGTAGGCCAAACAGCCTTTACTCATCATTGGGAAAGGTAGGCCAAACGGCCTTTACATATCATTGGGAAAGGTAGGCCAAACGGCCTTTACTCATCATTGGGAAAGGTAGGCCAAACGGTCTTTACTTATCATTGGGAAAGGTAGGCCAAACGGTCTTTACTTATCATTGGGAAAGGTAGGCCAAACGGCCTTTACTTATCATTGGGAAAGGTAGGCCAAACGGTCTTTACTTATCATTGGGAAAGTTAGGCCAAACGGCCTTTACTCATCATTGGGAAAGGTAGGCCAAACGGCCTTTACTCATCATTGGGAAAGGTAGGCCAAACGGCCTTTACTCATCATTGGGAAAGGTAGGCCAAACAGCCTTTACTCATCATTGGGAAAGGTAGGCCAAACGGCCTTTACTTATCATTGGGAGGGGTAGGCCAAACGGCCTTTACTCATCATTGGGAAAGGTAGGCCAAACGGCCTTTACTTATCATTGGGAAAGGTAGGCCAAACGGCCTTTACTCATCATTGGGAAAGGTAGGCCAAACGACCTTTACTTATCATTGGGAAAGGTAGGCCAAACGGCCTTTACTTGTCATTGGGAAAGGTAGGCCAAACGGTCTTTACTTATCATTGGGAAAGGTAGGCCAAACGGCCTTTACTCATCATTGGGAAAGGTAGGCCAAACGGCCTTTACTCATCATTGGGAAAGTTAGGCCAAACAGCCTTTACTCATCATTGGGAAAGGTAGGTCAAACTGCCTTTACTCATCATTGGGAAAGGTAGGCCAAACGGCCTTTACTTATCATTGGGAAAGGTAGGCCAAACGACCTTTACTCATCATTGGGAAAGGTAGGCCAAATGGCCTTTAATCATCATTGGGAAAGGTAGTTCAAACGACATTTACTCATCATTGGGAAAGGTAGGCAAAACGACCTTTACGCATCATTGGGAAAGGTAGGCTAAACGGCCTTTACTCATCATTGGGAAAGGTAGGCCAAACGGTCTTTACTTATCATTGGGAAAGGTAGGCCAAACGGTCTTTACTTATCATTGGGAAAGGTAGGCCAAACGACCTTTACTCATCATTGGGAAAGGTAGGCCAAACGACCTTTACTCATCATTGGGAAAGGTAGGCCAAACGACCTTTACTTATCATTGGGAAAGGTAGGCCAAACGGTCTTTACTCATCATTGGGAAAGGTAGGCCAAACGGTCTTTATTTATCATTGGGAAAGGTAGGCCAAACGACCTCTACTCATCATTGGGAAAGGTAGGCCAAACGGCCTTTACTCATCATTGGGAAAGGTAGGCCAAACGGCCTTTACTCATCATTGGGAAAGGTAGGCCAAACGGCCTTTACTCATCATTGGGAAAGGTAGGCCAAACGGCCTTTACTCATCATTGGGAAAGGTAGGCCAAACGGTCTTTACTCATCATTGGGAAAGGTAGGCCAAACGGCCTTTACTCATCATTGGGAAAGGTAGGCCAAACGGCCTTTACTCATCATTGGGAAAGTTAGGCCAAACGGCCTTTACTCATCATTGGGAAAGGTAGGCCAAACGGCCTTTACTCATCATTGGGAAAGGTAGGCCAAACGGCCTTTACTCATCATTGGGAAAGGTAGGCCAAACGGTCTTTATTTATCATTGGGAAAGGTAGGCCAAACGACCTCTACTCATCATTGGGAAAGGTAGGCCAAACGGCCTTTACTCATCATTGGGAAAGGTAGGCCAAACGGCCTTTACTCATCATTGGGAAAGGTAGGCCAAACGGTCTTTACTTATCATTGGGAAAGGTAGGCCAAACGGTCTTTACTTATCATTGGGAAAGGTAGGCCAAACGACCTTTACTTATCATTGGGAAAGGTAGGCCAAACGGCCTTTACTTATCATTGGGAAAGGTAGGCCAAACGGTCTTTACTTATCATTGGGAAAGGTAGGCCAAACGACCTTTACTTATCATTGGGAAAGGTAGGCCAAACGGCCTTTACTCATCATTGGGAAAGGTAGGCCAAACGGTCTTTACTCATCATTGGGAAAGGTAGGCCAAACGGCCTTTACTCATCATTGGGAAAGGTAGGCCAAACGGCCTTTACTCATCATTGGGAAAGGTAGGCCAAACGGCCTTTACTCATCATTGGGAAAGGTAGGCCAAACGGCCTTTACTCATCATTGGGAAAGGTAGGCCAAACGGCCTTTACTCATCATTGGGAAAGGTAGGCCAAACGGCCTTTACTCATCATTGGGAAAGGTAGGCCAAACAGCCTTTACTCATCATTGGGAAAGGTAGGCCAAACGGCCTTTACATATCATTGGGAAAGGTAGGCCAAACGGCCTTTACTCATCATTGGGAAAGGTAGGCCAAACGGTCTTTACTTATCATTGGGAAAGGTAGGCCAAACGGTCTTTACTTATCATTGGGAAAGGTAGGCCAAACGGCCTTTACTTATCATTGGGAAAGGTAGGCCAAACGGTCTTTACTTATCATTGGGAAAGGTAGGCCAAACGGCCTTTACTCATCATTGGGAAAGGTAGGCCAAACGGTCTTTACTCATCATTGGGAAAGGTAGGCCAAACGGCCTTTACTCATCATTGGGAAAGGTAGGCCAAACGGCCTTTACTCATCATTGGGAAAGTTAGGCCAAACGGCCTTTACTCATCATTGGGAAAGGTAGGCCAAACGGCCTTTACTCATCATTGGGAAAGGTAGGCCAAACGGCCTTTACTCATCATTGGGAAAGGTAGGCCAAACGGTCTTTATTTATCATTGGGAAAGGTAGGCCAAACGACCTCTACTCATCATTGGGAAAGGTAGGCCAAACGGCCTTTACTCATCATTGGGAAAGGTAGGCCAAACGGCCTTTACTCATCATTGGGAAAGGTAGGCCAAACGGTCTTTACTTATCATTGGGAAAGGTAGGCCAAACGGTCTTTACTTATCATTGGGAAAGGTAGGCCAAACGACCTTTACTTATCATTGGGAAAGGTAGGCCAAACGGCCTTTACTTATCATTGGGAAAGGTAGGCCAAACGGTCTTTACTTATCATTGGGAAAGGTAGGCCAAACGACCTTTACTTATCATTGGGAAAGGTAGGCCAAACGGCCTTTACTCATCATTGGGAAAGGTAGGCCAAACGGTCTTTACTCATCATTGGGAAAGGTAGGCCAAACGGCCTTTACTCATCATTGGGAAAGGTAGGCCAAACGGCCTTTACTCATCATTGGGAAAGGTAGGCCAAACGGCCTTTACTCATCATTGGGAAAGGTAGGCCAAACGGCCTTTACTCATCATTGGGAAAGGTAGGCCAAACGGCCTTTACTCATCATTGGGAAAGGTAGGCCAAACGGCCTTTACTCATCATTGGGAAAGGTAGGCCAAACAGCCTTTACTCATCATTGGGAAAGGTAGGCCAAACGGCCTTTACATATCATTGGGAAAGGTAGGCCAAACGGCCTTTACTCATCATTGGGAAAGGTAGGCCAAACGGTCTTTACTTATCATTGGGAAAGGTAGGCCAAACGGTCTTTACTTATCATTGGGAAAGGTAGGCCAAACGGCCTTTACTTATCATTGGGAAAGGTAGGCCAAACGGTCTTTACTTATCATTGGGAAAGTTAGGCCAAACGGCCTTTACTCATCATTGGGAAAGGTAGGCCAAACGGCCTTTACTCATCATTGGGAAAGGTAGGCCAAACGGCCTTTACTCATCATTGGGAAAGGTAGGCCAAACAGCCTTTACTCATCATTGGGAAAGGTAGGCCAAACGGCCTTTACTTATCATTGGGAGGGGTAGGCCAAACGGCCTTTACTCATCATTGGGAAAGGTAGGCCAAACGGCCTTTACTTATCATTGGGAAAGGTAGGCCAAACGGTCTTTACTTATCATTGGGAAAGGTAGGCCAAACGACCTTTACTTATCATTGGGAAAGGTAGGCCAAACGGCCTTTACTTGTCATTGGGAAAGGTAGGCCAAACGGTCTTTACTTATCATTGGGAAAGGTAGGCCAAACGGCCTTTACTCATCATTGGGAAAGGTAGGCCAAACGGTCTTTACTTATCATTGGGAAAGGTAGGCCAAACGGTCTTTACTTATCATTGGGAAAGGTAGGCCAAACGACCTTTACTTATCATTGGGAAAGGTAGGCCAAACGGCCTTTACTTATCATTGGGAAAGGTAGGCCAAACGGTCTTTACTTATCATTGGGAAAGGTAGGCCAAACGACCTTTACTTATCATTGGGAAAGGTAGGCCAAACGGCCTTTACTCATCATTGGGAAAGGTAGGCCAAACGGTCTTTACTCATCATTGGGAAAGGTAGGCCAAACGGCCTTTACTCATCATTGGGAAAGGTAGGCCAAACGGCCTTTACTCATCATTGGGAAAGGTAGGCCAAACGGCCTTTACTCATCATTGGGAAAGGTAGGCCAAACGGCCTTTACTCATCATTGGGAAAGGTAGGCCAAACGGCCTTTACTCATCATTGGGAAAGGTAGGCCAAACGGCCTTTACTCATCATTGGGAAAGGTAGGCCAAACAGCCTTTACTCATCATTGGGAAAGGTAGGCCAAACGGCCTTTACATATCATTGGGAAAGGTAGGCCAAACGGCCTTTACTCATCATTGGGAAAGGTAGGCCAAACGGTCTTTACTTATCATTGGGAAAGGTAGGCCAAACGGTCTTTACTTATCATTGGGAAAGGTAGGCCAAACGGCCTTTACTTATCATTGGGAAAGGTAGGCCAAACGGTCTTTACTTATCATTGGGAAAGTTAGGCCAAACGGCCTTTACTCATCATTGGGAAAGGTAGGCCAAACGGCCTTTACTCATCATTGGGAAAGGTAGGCCAAACGGCCTTTACTCATCATTGGGAAAGGTAGGCCAAACAGCCTTTACTCATCATTGGGAAAGGTAGGCCAAACGGCCTTTACTTATCATTGGGAGGGGTAGGCCAAACGGCCTTTACTCATCATTGGGAAAGGTAGGCCAAACGGCCTTTACTTATCATTGGGAAAGGTAGGCCAAACGGTCTTTACTTATCATTGGGAAAGGTAGGCCAAACGACCTTTACTTATCATTGGGAAAGGTAGGCCAAACGGCCTTTACTTGTCATTGGGAAAGGTAGGCCAAACGGTCTTTACTTATCATTGGGAAAGGTAGGCCAAACGGCCTTTACTCATCATTGGGAAAGGTAGGCCAAACGGCCTTTACTCATCATTGGGAAAGTTAGGCCAAACAGCCTTTACTCATCATTGGGAAAGGTAGGTCAAACTGCCTTTACTCATCATTGGGAAAGGTAGGCCAAACGGCCTTTACTTATCATTGGGAAAGGTAGGCCAAACGACCTTTACTCATCATTGGGAAAGGTAGGCCAAATGGCCTTTAATCATCATTGGGAAAGGTAGTTCAAACGACCTTTACTCATCATTGGGAAAGGTAGGCAAAACGACCTTTACGCATCATTGGGAAAGGTAGGCTAAACGGCCTTTACTCATCATTGGGAAAGGTAGGCCAAACGGTCTTTACTTATCATTGGGAAAGGTAGGCCAAACGGTCTTTACTTATCATTGGGAAAGGTAGGCCAAACGACCTTTACTCATCATTGGGAAAGGTAGGCCAAACGACCTTTACTCATCATTGGGAAAGGTAGGCCAAACGACCTTTACTTATCATTGGGAAAGGTAGGCCAAACGGTCTTTACTCATCATTGGGAAAGGTAGGCCAAACGGTCTTTATTTATCATTGGGAAAGGTAGGCCAAACGACCTCTACTCATCATTGGGAAAGGTAGGCCAAACGGCCTTTACTCATCATTGGGAAAGGTAGGCCAAACGGCCTTTACTCATCATTGGGAAAGGTAGGCCAAACGGTCTTTACTTATCATTGGGAAAGGTAGGCCAAACGGTCTTTACTTATCATTGGGAAAGGTAGGCCAAACGGCCTTTATTCATCATTGGGAAAGGTAGGCCAAACGGCCTTTACTCATCATTGGGAAAGGTAGGCCAAACGGCCTTTACTCATCATTGGGAAAGGTAGGCCAAACGGCCTTTACTCATCATTGGGAAAGGTAGGCCAAACGGTCTTTACTTATCATTGGGAAAGGTAGGCCAAACGGTCTTTACTTATCATTGGGAAAGGTAGGCCAAACGGCCTTTACATATCATTGGGAAAGGTAGGCCAAACGGCCTTTACTCATCATTGGGAAAGGTAGGCCAAACGGTCTTTACTTATCATTGGGAAAGGTAGGCCAAACGGTCTTTACTTATCATTGGGAAAGGTAGGCCAAACGGCCTTTACTTATCATTGGGAAAGGTAGGCCAAACGGCCTTTACTTATCATTGGGAAAGTTAGGCCAAACGGCCTTTACTCATCATTGGGAAAGGTAGGCCAAACGGCCTTTACTCATCATTGGGAAAGGTAGGCCAAACGGCCTTTACTCATCATTGGGAAAGGTAGGCCAAACAGCCTTTACTCATCATTGGGAAAGGTAGGCCAAACGGCCTTTACTTATCATTGGGAGGGGTAGGCCAAACGGCCTTTACTCATCATTGGGAAAGGTAGGCCAAACGGCCTTTACTTGTCATTGGGAAAGGTAGGCCAAACGGTCTTTACTTATCATTGGGAAAGGTAGGCCAAACGGCCTTTACTCATCATTGGGAAAGGTAGGCCAAACGGCCTTTACTCATCATTGGGAAAGGTAGGCCAAACAGCCTTTACTCATCATTGGGAAAGGTAGGTCAAACTGCCTTTACTCATCATTGGGAAAGGTAGGCCAAACGGCCTTTACTTATCATTGGGAAAGGTAGGCCAAACGACCTTTACTCATCATTGGGAAAGGTAGGCCAAATGGCCTTTAATCATCATTGGGAAAGGTAGTTCAAACGACCTTTACTCATCATTGGGAAAGGTAGGCAAAACGACCTTTACGCATCATTGGGAAAGGTAGGCTAAACGGCCTTTACTCATCATTGGGAAAGGTAGGCCAAACGGTCTTTACTTATCATTGGGAAAGGTAGGCCAAACGGTCTTTACTTATCATTGGGAAAGGTAGGCCAAACGACCTTTACTCATCATTGGGAAAGGTAGGCCAAACGACCTTTACTCATCATTGGGAAAGGTAGGCCAAACGACCTTTACTTATCATTGGGAAAGGTAGGCCAAACGGTCTTTACTCATCATTGGGAAAGGTAGGCCAAACGGTCTTTATTTATCATTGGGAAAGGTAGGCCAAACGACCTCTACTCATCATTGGGAAAGGTAGGCCAAACGGCCTTTACTCATCATTGGGAAAGGTAGGCCAAACGGCCTTTACTCATCATTGGGAAAGGTAGGCCAAACGGTCTTTACTTATCATTGGGAAAGGTAGGCCAAACGGTCTTTACTTATCATTGGGAAAGGTAGGCCAAACGGCCTTTATTCATCATTGGGAAAGGTAGGCCAAACGGCCTTTACTCATCATTGGGAAAGGTAGGCCAAACGGCCTTTACTCATCATTGGGAAAGGTAGGCCAAACGGCCTTTACTCATCATTGGGAAAGGTAGGCCAAACGGTCTTTACTTATCATTGGGAAAGGTAGGCCAAACGGTCTTTACTTATCATTGGGAAAGGTAGGCCAAACGGCCTTTACATATCATTGGGAAAGGTAGGCCAAACGGCCTTTACTCATCATTGGGAAAGGTAGGCCAAACGGTCTTTACTTATCATTGGGAAAGGTAGGCCAAACGGTCTTTACTTATCATTGGGAAAGGTAGGCCAAACGGCCTTTACTTATCATTGGGAAAGGTAGGCCAAACGGTCTTTACTTATCATTGGGAAAGTTAGGCCAAACGGCCTTTACTCATCATTGGGAAAGGTAGGCCAAACGGCCTTTACTCATCATTGGGAAAGGTAGGCCAAACGGCCTTTACTCATCATTGGGAAAGGTAGGCCAAACAGCCTTTACTCATCATTGGGAAAGGTAGGCCAAACGGCCTTTACTTATCATTGGGAGGGGTAGGCCAAACGGCCTTTACTCATCATTGGGAAAGGTAGGCCAAACGGCCTTTACTTATCATTGGGAAAGGTAGGCCAAACGGTCTTTACTTATCATTGGGAAAGGTAGGCCAAACGACCTTTACTTATCATTGGGAAAGGTAGGCCAAACGGCCTTTACTTGTCATTGGGAAAGGTAGGCCAAACGGTCTTTACTTATCATTGGGAAAGGTAGGCCAAACGGCCTTTACTCATCATTGGGAAAGGTAGGCCAAACGGCCTTTACTCATCATTGGGAAAGTTAGGCCAAACAGCCTTTACTCATCATTGGGAAAGGTAGGTCAAACTGCCTTTACTCATCATTGGGAAAGGTAGGCCAAACGGCCTTTACTTATCATTGGGAAAGGTAGGCCAAACGACCTTTACTCATCATTGGGAAAGGTAGGCCAAATGGCCTTTAATCATCATTGGGAAAGGTAGTTCAAACGACCTTTACTCATCATTGGGAAAGGTAGGCAAAACGACCTTTACGCATCATTGGGAAAGGTAGGCTAAACGGCCTTTACTCATCATTGGGAAAGGTAGGCCAAACGGTCTTTACTTATCATTGGGAAAGGTAGGCCAAACGGTCTTTACTTATCATTGGGAAAGGTAGGCCAAACGACCTTTACTCATCATTGGGAAAGGTAGGCCAAACGACCTTTACTCATCATTGGGAAAGGTAGGCCAAACGGCCTTTACTCATCATTGGGAAAGGTAGGCCAAACGGCCTTTACTCATCATTGGGAAAGGTAGGCCAAACGGTCTTTACTTATCATTGGGAAAGGTAGGCCAAACGGTCTTTACTTATCATTGGGAAAGGTAGGCCAAACGGCCTTTATTCATCATTGGGAAAGGTAGGCCAAACGGCCTTTACTCATCATTGGGAAAGGTAGGCCAAACGGCCTTTACTCATCATTGGGAAAGGTAGGCCAAACGGCCTTTACTCATCATTGGGAAAGGTAGGCCAAACGGTCTTTACTTATCATTGGGAAAGGTAGGCCAAACGGTCTTTACTTATCATTGGGAAAGGTAGGCCAAACGACCTTTACTCATCATTGGGAAAGGTAGGCCAAACGACCTTTACTCATCATTGGGAAAGGTAGACCAAACGGCCTTTACTCATCATTGGGAAAGGTAGGCCAAACGGCCTTTACTCATCATTGGGAAAGGTAGGCCAAACGGCCTTTACTCATCATTGGGAAAGGTAGGCCAAACGGTCTTTACTCATCATTGGGAAAGGTAGGCCAAACGGTCTTTATTTATCATTGGGAAAGGTAGGCCAAACGACCTCTACTCATCATTGGGAAAGGTAGGCCAAACGGCCTTTACTCATCATTGGGAAAGGTAGGCCAAACGGCCTTTACTCATCATTGGGAAAGGTAGGCCAAACGGTCTTTACTTATCATTGGGAAAGGTAGGCCAAACGGTCTTTACTTATCATTGGGAAAGGTAGGCCAAGCGGCCTTTATTCATCATTGGGAAAGGTAGGCCAAACGGCCTTTACTCATCATTGGGAAAGGTAGGCCAAACGGCCTTTACTCATCATTGGGAAAGGTAGGCCAAACGGCCTTTACTCATCATTGGGAAAGGTAGGCCAAACGGCCTTTACTTATCATTGGGAAAGGTAGGCCAAACGGCCTTTACTCATCATTGGGAAAGGTTGGCCAAACGGTCTTTACTTATCATTGGGAAAGGTAGGCCAAACGGCCTTTACTCATCATTGGGAAAGGTAGGCCAAACGGCCTTTACTCATCATTGGGAAAGGTAGGCCAAACGGCCTTTACTCATCATTGGGAAAGGTAGGCCAAACGGCCTTTACTCATCATTGGGAAAGGTAGGCCAAACGGCCTTTAATTATCATCGGGAAAGGTAGGCCAAACGGCCTTTACTCATCATTGGGAAAGGTAGGCCAAACGGCCTTTACTTATCATTGGGAAAGGTAGACCAAACGGCCTTTACTTATCATTGAGAAAGGTAGGCCAAACGGTCTTTACTTATCATTGGGAAAGGTAGGCCAAACGACCTTTACTTATCATTGGGAAAGGTAGGCCAAACGGCCTTTACTCATCATTGGGAAAGGTAGGCCAAACGGTCTTTACTCATCATTGGGAAAGGTAGGCCAAACGGCCTTTACTCATCATTGGGAAAGGTAGGCCAAACGGCCTTTACTCATCATTGGGAAAGGTAGGCCAAACGGCCTTTACTCATCATTGGGAAAGGTAGGCCAAACGGCCTTTACTCATCATTGGGAAAGGTAGGCCAAACGGCCTTTACTCATCATTGGGAAAGGTAGGCCAAACGGCCTTTACTCATCATTGGGAAAGGTAGGCCAAACAGCCTTTACTCATCATTGGGAAAGGTAGGCCAAACGGCCTTTACATATCATTGGGAAAGGTAGGCCAAACGGCCTTTACTCATCATTGGGAAAGGTAGGCCAAACGGTCTTTACTTATCATTGGGAAAGGTAGGCCAAACGGTCTTTACTTATCATTGGGAAAGGTAGGCCAAACGGCCTTTACTTATCATTGGGAAAGGTAGGCCAAACGGTCTTTACTTATCATTGGGAAAGTTAGGCCAAACGGCCTTTACTCATCATTGGGAAAGGTAGGCCAAACGGCCTTTACTCATCATTGGGAAAGGTAGGCCAAACGGCCTTTACTCATCATTGGGAAAGGTAGGCCAAACAGCCTTTACTCATCATTGGGAAAGGTAGGCCAAACGGCCTTTACTCATCATTGGGAAAGGTAGGCCAAACGGTCTTTACTCATCATTGGGAAAGGTAGGCCAAACGGTCTTTATTTATCATTGGGAAAGGTAGGCCAAACGACCTCTACTCATCATTGGGAAAGGTAGGCCAAACGGCCTTTACTCATCATTGGGAAAGGTAGGCCAAACGGCCTTTACTCATCATTGGGAAAGGTAGGCCAAACGGTCTTTACTTATCATTGGGAAAGGTAGGCCAAACGGTCTTTACTTATCATTGGGAAAGGTAGGCCAAGCGGCCTTTATTCATCATTGGGAAAGGTAGGCCAAACGGCCTTTACTCATCATTGGGAAAGGTAGGCCAAACGGCCTTTACTCATCATTGGGAAAGGTAGGCCAAACGGCCTTTACTCATCATTGGGAAAGGTAGGCCAAACGGCCTTTACTTATCATTGGGAAAGGTAGGCCAAACGGCCTTTACTCATCATTGGGAAAGGTTGGCCAAACGGTCTTTACTTATCATTGGGAAAGGTAGGCCAAACGGCCTTTACTCATCATTGGGAAAGGTAGGCCAAACGGCCTTTACTCATCATTGGGAAAGGTAGGCCAAACGGCCTTTACTCATCATTGGGAAAGGTAGGCCAAACGGCCTTTACTCATCATTGGGAAAGGTAGGCCAAACGGCCTTTAATTATCATCGGGAAAGGTAGGCCAAACGGCCTTTACTCATCATTGGGAAAGGTAGGCCAAACGGCCTTTACTTATCATTGGGAAAGGTAGACCAAACGGCCTTTACTTATCATTGAGAAAGGTAGGCCAAACGGTCTTTACTTATCATTGGGAAAGGTAGGCCAAACGACCTTTACTTATCATTGGGAAAGGTAGGCCAAACGGCCTTTACTCATCATTGGGAAAGGTAGGCCAAACGGTCTTTACTCATCATTGGGAAAGGTAGGCCAAACGGCCTTTACTCATCATTGGGAAAGGTAGGCCAAACGGCCTTTACTCATCATTGGGAAAGGTAGGCCAAACGGCCTTTACTCATCATTGGGAAAGGTAGGCCAAACGGCCTTTACTCATCATTGGGAAAGGTAGGCCAAACGGCCTTTACTCATCATTGGGAAAGGTAGGCCAAACGGCCTTTACTCATCATTGGGAAAGGTAGGCCAAACAGCCTTTACTCATCATTGGGAAAGGTAGGCCAAACGGCCTTTACATATCATTGGGAAAGGTAGGCCAAACGGCCTTTACTCATCATTGGGAAAGGTAGGCCAAACGGTCTTTACTTATCATTGGGAAAGGTAGGCCAAACGGTCTTTACTTATCATTGGGAAAGGTAGGCCAAACGGCCTTTACTTATCATTGGGAAAGGTAGGCCAAACGGTCTTTACTTATCATTGGGAAAGTTAGGCCAAACGGCCTTTACTCATCATTGGGAAAGGTAGGCCAAACGGCCTTTACTCATCATTGGGAAAGGTAGGCCAAACGGCCTTTACTCATCATTGGGAAAGGTAGGCCAAACAGCCTTTACTCATCATTGGGAAAGGTAGGCCAAACGGCATTTACTTATCATTGGGAGGGGTAGGCCAAACGGCCTTTACTCATCATTGGGAAAGGTAGGCCAAACGGCCTTTACTTATCATTGGGAAAGGTAGGCCAAACGGTCTTTACTTATCATTGGGAAAGGTAGGCCAAACGACCTTTACTTATCATTGGGAAAGGTAGGCCAAACGGCCTTTACTTGTCATTGGGAAAGGTAGGCCAAACGGTCTTTACTTATCATTGGGAAAGGTAGGCCAAACGGCCTTTACTCATCATTGGGAAAGGTAGGCCAAACGGCCTTTACTCATCATTGGGAAAGTTAGGCCAAACAGCCTTTACTCATCATTGGGAAAGGTAGGTCAAACTGCCTTTACTCATCATTGGGAAAGGTAGGCCAAACGGCCTTTACTTATCATTGGGAAAGGTAGGCCAAACGACCTTTACTCATCATTGGGAAAGGTAGGCCAAATGGCCTTTAATCATCATTGGGAAAGGTAGTTCAAACGACCTTTACTCATCATTGGGAAAGGTAGGCAAAACGACCTTTACGCATCATTGGGAAAGGTAGGCTAAACGGCCTTTACTCATCATTGGGAAAGGTAGGCCAAACGGTCTTTACTTATCATTGGGAAAGGTAGGCCAAACGGTCTTTACTTATCATTGGGAAAGGTAGGCCAAACGACCTTTACTCATCATTGGGAAAGGTAGGCCAAACGACCTTTACTCATCATTGGGAAAGGTAGACCAAACGGCCTTTACTCATCATTGGGAAAGGTAGGCCAAACGGCCTTTACTCATCATTGGGAAAGGTAGGCCAAACGGCCTTTACTCATCATTGGGAAAGGTAGGCCAAACGGTCTTTACTCATCATTGGGAAAGGTAGGCCAAACGGTCTTTATTTATCATTGGGAAAGGTAGGCCAAACGACCTCTACTCATCATTGGGAAAGGTAGGCCAAACGGCCTTTACTCATCATTGGGAAAGGTAGGCCAAACGGCCTTTACTCATCATTGGGAAAGGTAGGCCAAACGGTCTTTACTTATCATTGGGAAAGGTAGGCCAAACGGTCTTTACTTATCATTGGGAAAGGTAGGCCAAACGGCCTTTATTCATCATTGGGAAAGGTAGGCCAAACGGCCTTTACTCATCATTGGGAAAGGTAGGCCAAACGGCCTTTACTCATCATTGGGAAAGGTAGGCCAAACGGCCTTTACTCATCATTGGGAAAGGTAGGCCAAACGGCCTTTACTTATCATTGGGAAAGGTAGGCCAAACGGCCTTTACTCATCATTGGGAAAGGTTGGCCAAACGGTCTTTACTTATCATTGGGAAAGGTAGGCCAAACGGCCTTTACTCATCATTGGGAAAGGTAGGCCAAACGGCCTTTACTCATCATTGGGAAAGGTAGGCCAAACGGCCTTTACTCATCATTGGGAAAGGTAGGCCAAACGGCCTTTACTCATCATTGGGAAAGGTAGGCCAAACGGCCTTTACTTATCATCGGGAAAGGTAGGCCAAACGGCCTTTACTCATCATTGGGAAAGGTAGGCCAAACGGCCTTTACTTATCATTGGGAAAGGTAGACCAAACGGTCTTTACTTATCATTGGGAAAGGTAGGCCAAACGACCTTTACTTATCATTGGGAAAGGTAGGCCAAACGGCCTTTACTTATCATTGGGAAAGGTAGGCCAAACGGCCTTTACTCATCATTGGGAAAGGTAGGCCAAACGGCCTTTACTCATCATTGGGAAAGGTAGGCCAAACGGCCTTTACTCATCATTGGGAAAGGTAGGCCAAACTGCCTTTACTCATCATTGGGAAAGGTAGGCCAAACTGCCTTTACTTATCATTGGGAAAGGTAGGCCAAACGGCCTTTACTTATCATTGGGAAAGGTAGGCCAAACGACCTTTACTCATCATTGGGATAGGTAGGCAAAACGACCTTTACTCATCATTGGGAAAGGTAGGCCAAACGACCTTTACTCATCATTGGGAAAGGTAGGCCAAACGGCCTTTACTCATCATTGGGAAAGGTAGGCCAAACGGTCTTTACTTATCATTGGGAAAGGTAGGCCAAACGGTCTTTACTTATCATTGGGAAAGGTAGGCCAAACGACCTTTACTCATCATTGGGAAAGGTAGGCCAAATGACCTTTACTTATCATTGGGAAAGGTAGGCCAAACGGCCTTTACTCATCATTGGGAAAGGTAGGCCAAACGACCTTTACTTATCATTGGGAAAGGTAGGCCAAACGGCCTTTACTCATCATTGGGAAAGGTAGGCCAAACGGCCTTTACTTATCATTGGGAAAGGTAGGCCAAACGGTCTTTACTTATCATTGGGAAAGGTAGGCCAAATGACCTTTACTTATCATTGGGAAAGGTAGGCCAAACGGCCTTTACTCATCATTGGGAAAGGTAGGCCAAACGGCCTTTACTCATCATTGGGAAAGGTAGGCCAAACGGCCTTTACTCATCATTGGGAAAGGTAGGCCAAACGGCCTTTACTCATCATTGGGAAAGGTAGGCCAAACGGCCTTTACTCATCATTGGGAAAGGTAGGCCAAACGACCTTTACTTATCATTGGGAAAGGTAGGCCAAACGGCCTTTACTCATCATTGGGAAAGGTAGGCCAAACGGCCTTTACTCATCATTGGGAAAGGTAGGCCAAACGGCCTTTACTCATCATTGGGAAAGGTAGGCCAAACGGCCTTTACTCATCATTGGGAAAGGTAGGCCAAACGGCCTTTACTCATCATTGGGAAAGGTAGGCCAAACGGCCTTTACTTATCATCGGGAAAGGTAGGCCAAACGGCCTTTACTCATCATTGGGAAAGGTAGGCCAAACGGCCTTTACTTATCATTGGGAAAGGTAGACCAAACGGCCTTTACTTATCATTGGGAAAGGTAGGCCAAACGGTCTTTACTTATCATTGGGAAAGGTAGGCCAAACGACCTTTACTTATCATTGGGAAAGGTAGGCCAAACGGCCTTTACTCATCATTGGGAAAGGTAGGCCAAACGGTCTTTACTCATCATTGGGAAAGGTAGGCCAAACGGCCTTTACTCATCATTGGGAAAGGTAGGCCAAACGGCCTTTACTCATCATTGGGAAAGGTAGGCCAAACGGCCTTTACTCATCATTGGGAAAGGTAGGCCAAACGGCCTTTACTCATCATTGGGAAAGGTAGGCCAAACGGCCTTTACTCATCATTGGGAAAGGTAGGCCAAACGGCCTTTACTCATCATTGGGAAAGGTAGGCCAAACAGCCTTTACTCATCATTGGGAAAGGTAGGCCAAACGGCCTTTACATATCATTGGGAAAGGTAGGCCAAACGGCCTTTACTCATCATTGGGAAAGGTAGGCCAAACGGTCTTTACTTATCATTGGGAAAGGTAGGCCAAACGGTCTTTACTTATCATTGGGAAAGGTAGGCCAAACGGCCTTTACTTATCATTGGGAAAGGTAGGCCAAACGGTCTTTACTTATCATTGGGAAAGTTAGGCCAAACGGCCTTTACTCATCATTGGGAAAGGTAGGCCAAACGGCCTTTACTCATCATTGGGAAAGGTAGGCCAAACGGCCTTTACTCATCATTGGGAAAGGTAGGCCAAACAGCCTTTACTCATCATTGGGAAAGGTAGGCCAAACGGCCTTTACTTATCATTGGGAGGGGGTAGGCCAAACGGCCTTTACTCATCATTGGGAAAGGTAGGCCAAACGGCCTTTACTTATCATTGGGAAAGGTAGGCCAAACGGTCTTTACTTATCATTGGGAAAGGTAGGCCAAACGACCTTTACTTATCATTGGGAAAGGTAGGCCAAACGGCCTTTACTTGTCATTGGGAAAGGTAGGCCAAACGGTCTTTACTTATCATTGGGAAAGGTAGGCCAAACGGCCTTTACTCATCATTGGGAAAGGTAGGCCAAACGGCCTTTACTCATCATTGGGAAAGTTAGGCCAAACAGCCTTTACTCATCATTGGGAAAGGTAGGTCAAACTGCCTTTACTCATCATTGGGAAAGGTAGGCCAAACGGCCTTTACTTATCATTGGGAAAGGTAGGCCAAACGACCTTTACTCATCATTGGGAAAGGTAGGCCAAATGGCCTTTAATCATCATTGGGAAAGGTAGTTCAAACGACCTTTACTCATCATTGGGAAAGGTAGGCAAAACGACCTTTACGCATCATTGGGAAAGGTAGGCTAAACGGCCTTTACTCATCATTGGGAAAGGTAGGCCAAACGGTCTTTACTTATCATTGGGAAAGGTAGGCCAAACGGTCTTTACTTATCATTGGGAAAGGTAGGCCAAACGACCTTTACTCATCATTGGGAAAGGTAGGCCAAACGACCTTTACTCATCATTGGGAAAGGTAGACCAAACGGCCTTTACTCATCATTGGGAAAGGTAGGCCAAACGGCCTTTACTCATCATTGGGAAAGGTAGGCCAAACGGCCTTTACTCATCATTGGGAAAGGTAGGCCAAACGGTCTTTACTCATCATTGGGAAAGGTAGGCCAAACGGTCTTTATTTATCATTGGGAAAGGTAGGCCAAACGACCTCTACTCATCATTGGGAAAGGTAGGCCAAACGGCCTTTACTCATCATTGGGAAAGGTAGGCCAAACGGCCTTTACTCATCATTGGGAAAGGTAGGCCAAACGGTCTTTACTTATCATTGGGAAAGGTAGGCCAAACGGTCTTTACTTATCATTGGGAAAGGTAGGCCAAACGGCCTTTATTCATCATTGGGAAAGGTAGGCCAAACGGCCTTTACTCATCATTGGGAAAGGTAGGCCAAACGGCCTTTACTTATCATTGGGAAAGGTAGACCAAACGGTCTTTACTTATCATTGGGAAAGGTAGGCCAAACGACCTTTACTTATCATTGGGAAAGGTAGGCCAAACGGCCTTTACTTATCATTGGGAAAGGTAGGCCAAACGGTCTTTACTCATCATTGGGAAAGGTAGGCCAAACGGCCTTTACTCATCATTGGGAAAGGTAGGCCAAACGGCCTTTACTCATCATTGGGAAAGGTAGGCCAAACTGCCTTTACTCATCATTGGGAAAGTTAGGCCAAACTGCCTTTACTTATCATTGGGAAAGGTAGGCCAAACGGCCTTTACTTATCATTGGGAAAGGTAGGCCAAACGACCTTTACTCATCATTGGGATAGGTAGGCAAAACGACCTTTACTCATCATTGGGAAAGGTAGGCCAAACGACCTTTACTCATCATTGGGAAAGGTAGGCCAAACGGCCTTTACTCATCATTGGGAAAGGTAGGCCAAACGGTCTTTACTTATCATTGGGAAAGGTAGGCCAAACGGTCTTTACTTATCATTGGGAAAGGTAGGCCAAACGACCTTTACTCATCATTGGGAAAGGTAGACCAAACGGCCTTTACTCATCATTGGGAAAGGTAGGCCAAACGGCCTTTACTCATCATTGGGAAAGTTAGGCCAAACGGCCTTTACTCATCATTGGGAAAGGTAGGCCAAACGGCCTTTACTCATCATTGGGAAAGGTAGGCCAAACGGTCTTTACTCATCATTGGGAAAGGTAGGGAAAGGTAGGCCAAACGGCCTTTACTCATCATTGGGAAAGGTAGGCCAAACGGCCTTTACTCATCATTGGTAAAGTTAGGCCAAACGGCCTTTACTCATCATTGGGAAAGGTAGGCCAAACGGCCTTTACTCATCATTGGGAAAGGTAGGCCAAACGGTCTTTATTTATCATTGGGAAAGGTAGGCCAAACGACCTCTACTCATCATTGGGAAAGGTAGGCCAAACGGCCTTTACTCATCATTGGGAAAGTTAGGCCAAACGGTCTTTATTTATCATTGGGAAAGGTAGGCCAAACGACCTCTACTCATCATTGGGAAAGGTAGGCCAAACGGCCTTTACTCATCATTGGGAAAGTTAGGCCAAACGGCCTTTACTCATCATTGGGAAAGGTAGGCCAAACGGTCTTTACTTATCATTGGGAAAGGTAGGCCAAACGGTCTTTACTTATCATTGGGAAAGGTAGGCCAAACGGCCTTTACTCATCATTGGGAAAGGTAGGCCAAACGGCCTTTACTCATCATTGGGAAAGGTAGGCCAAACGGTCTTTACTCATCATTGGGAAAGGTAGGCCAAACGGTCTTTATTTATCATTGGGAAAGGTAGGCCAAACGACCTCTACTCATCATTGGGAAAGGTAGGCCAAACGGCCTTTACTCATCATTGGGAAAGGTAGGCCAAACGGCCTTTACTCATCATTGGGAAAGGTAGGCCAAACGGTCTTTACTTATCATTGGGAAAGGTAGGCCAAACGGTCTTTACTTATCATTGGGAAAGGTAGGCCAAACGGCCTTTACTCATCATTGGGAAAGGTAGGCCAAACGGTCTTTACTTATCATTGGGAAAGTTAGGCCAAACGGCCTTTACTCATCATTGGGAAAGGTAGGCCAAACGGCCTTTACTTATCATTGGGAAAGGTAGGCCAAACGGTCTTTACTTATCATTGGGAAAGGTAGGCCAAACGGCCTTTACTCATCATTGGGAAAGGTAGACCAAACGGCCTTTACTTATCATTGGGAAAGGTAGGCCAAACGGTCTTTACTCATCATTGGGAAAGGTAGGCCAAACGGCCTTTACTCATCATTGGGAAAGGTAGGCCAAACGGCCTTTACTCATCATTGGGAAAGGTAGGCCAAACGGCCTTTACTCATCATTGGGAAAGTTAGGCCAAACTGCCTTTACTCATCATTGGGAAAGGTAGGCCAAACTGCCTTTACTTATCATTGGGAAAGGTAGGCCAAACGGCCTTTACTTATCATTGGGAAAGGTAGGCCAAACGACCTTTACTCATCATTGGGAAAGGTAGGCAAAACGACCTTTACTCATCATTGGGAAAGGTGGGCCAAACGACCTTTACTCATCATTGGGAAAGGTAGGCCAAACGGCCTTTACTCATCATTGGGAAAGGTAGGCCAAACGGTCTTTACTTATCATTGGGAAAGGTAGGCCAAACGGTCTTTACTTATCATTGGGAGAGGTAGGCCAAACGACCTTTACTTATCATTGGGAAAGGTAGGCCAAACGACCTTTACTCATCATTGGGAAAGGTAGGCCAAACGGCCTTTACTCATCATTGGGAAAGGTAGGCCAAACGGCCTTTACTCATCATTGGGAAAGGTAGGCCAATCGGTCTTTACTCATCATTGGGAAAGGTAGGCCAAACGACCTTTACTCATCATTGGGAAAGGTAGGCCAAACGGCCTTTACTCATCATTGGGAAAGGTAGGCCAAACGGCCTTTACTCATCATTGGGAAAGGTAGGCCAAACGGCCTTTACTCATCATTGGGAAAGGTAGCCCAAACGACCTTTACTCATCATTGGGAAAGGTAGGCCAAACGACCTTTACTCATCATTGGGAAAGGTAGGCCAAACGGTCTTTACTCATCATTGGGAAATGTAGGCCAAACGGCCTTTACTCATCATTGGGAAAGGTAGGCCAAACGGCCTTTACTCATCATTGGGAAAGGTAGACCAAACGGCCTTTACTTATCATTGGGAAAGGTAGGCCAAACGGTCTTTACTTATCATTGGGAAAGGTAGGCCAAACGGTCTTTACTTATCATTGGGAAAGGTAGGCCAAACGACCTTTACTTATCATTGGGAAAGGTAGGCCAAACGGCCTTTACTTATCATTGGGAAAGGTAGGCCAAACGGTCTTTACTTATCATTGGGAAAGGTAGGCCAAACGGTCTTTACTTATCATTGGGAAAGGTAGGCCAAACGGTCTTTACTTATCATTGGGAAAGGTAGGCCAAACGACCTTTACTCATCATTGGGAAAGGTAGGCCAAACGACCTTTACTCATCATTGGGAAAGGTAGACCAAACGGCCTTTACTCATCATTGGGAAAGGTAGGTCAAACTGCCTTTACTCATCATTGGGAAAGGTAGGCCAAACGGCCTTTACTTATCATTGGGAAAGGTAGGCCAAACGACCTTTACTCATCATTGGGAAAGGTAGGCCAAATGGCCTTTAATCATCATTGGGAAAGGTAGTTCAAACGACCTTTACTCATCATTGGGAAAGGTAGGCAAAACGACCTTTACGCATCATTGGGAAAGGTAGGCTAAACGGCCTTTACTCATCATTGGGAAAGGTAGGCCAAACGGTCTTTACTTATCATTGGGAAAGGTAGGCCAAACGGTCTTTACTTATCATTGGGAAAGGTAGGCCAAACGACCTTTACTCATCATTGGGAAAGGTAGGCCAAACGACCTTTACTCATCATTGGGAAAGGTAGACCAAACGGCCTTTACTCATCATTGGGAAAGGTAGGCCAAACGGCCTTTACTCATCATTGGGAAAGGTAGGCCAAACGGCCTTTACTCATCATTGGGAAAGGTAGGCCAAACGGTCTTTACTCATCATTGGGAAAGGTAGGCCAAACGGTCTTTATTTATCATTGGGAAAGGTAGGCCAAACGACCTCTACTCATCATTGGGAAAGGTAGGCCAAACGGCCTTTACTCATCATTGGGAAAGGTAGGCCAAACGGCCTTTACTCATCATTGGGAAAGGTAGGCCAAACGGTCTTTACTTATCATTGGGAAAGGTAGGCCAAACGGTCTTTACTTATCATTGGGAAAGGTAGGCCAAACGGCCTTTATTCATCATTGGGAAAGGTAGGCCAAACGGCCTTTACTCATCATTGGGAAAGGTAGGCCAAACGGCCTTTACTTATCATTGGGAAAGGTAGACCAAACGGTCTTTACTTATCATTGGGAAAGGTAGGCCAAACGACCTTTACTTATCATTGGGAAAGGTAGGCCAAACGGCCTTTACTTATCATTGGGAAAGGTAGGCCAAACGGTCTTTACTCATCATTGGGAAAGGTAGGCCAAACGGCCTTTACTCATCATTGGGAAAGGTAGGCCAAACGGCCTTTACTCATCATTGGGAAAGGTAGGCCAAACTGCCTTTACTCATCATTGGGAAAGGTAGGCCAAACTGCCTTTACTTATCATTGGGAAAGGTAGGCCAAACGGCCTTTACTTATCATTGGGAAAGGTAGGCCAAACGACCTTTACTCATCATTGGGATAGGTAGGCAAAACGACCTTTACTCATCATTGGGAAAGGTAGGCCAAACGACCTTTACTCATCATTGGGAAAGGTAGGCCAAACGGCCTTTACTCATCATTGGGAAAGGTAGGCCAAACGGTCTTTACTTATCATTGGGAAAGGTAGGCCAAACGGTCTTTACTTATCATTGGGAAAGGTAGGCCAAACGACCTTTACTCATCATTGGGAAAGGTAGACCAAACGGCCTTTACTCATCATTGGGAAAGGTAGGCCAAACGGCCTTTACTCATCATTGGGAAAGGTAGGCCAAACGGTCTTTACTCATCATTGGGAAAGGTAGGCCAAACGGCCTTTACTCATCATTGGGAAAGGTAGGCCAAACGGCCTTTACTCATCATTGGTAAAGTTAGGCCAAACGGCCTTTACTCATCATTGGGAAAGGTAGGCCAAACGGCCTTTACTCATCATTGGGAAAGGTAGGCCAAACGGCCTTTACTCATCATTGGGAAAGGTAGGCCAAACGGTCTTTATTTATCATTGGGAAAGGTAGGCCAAACGACCTCTACTCATCATTGGGAAAGGTAGGCCAAACGGCCTTTACTCATCATTGGGAAAGTTAGGCCAAACGGCCTTTACTCATCATTGGGAAAGGTAGGCCAAACGGTCTTTACTTATCATTGGGAAAGGTAGGCCAAACGGTCTTTACTTATCATTGGGAAAGGTAGGCCAAACGGCCTTTACTCATCATTGGGAAAGGTAGGCCAAACGGCCTTTACTCATCATTGGGAAAGGTAGGCCAAACGGTCTTTACTCATCATTGGGAAAGGTAGGCCAAACGGTCTTTATTTATCATTGGGAAAGGTAGGCCAAACGACCTCTACTCATCATTGGGAAAGGTAGGCCAAACGGCCTTTACTCATCATTGGGAAAGGTAGGCCAAACGGCCTTTACTCATCATTGGGAAAGGTAGGCCAAACGGTCTTTACTTATCATTGGGAAAGGTAGGCCAAACGGTCTTTACTTATCATTGGGAAAGGTAGGCCAAACGGCCTTTACTCATCATTGGGAAAGGTAGGCCAAACGGTCTTTACTTATCATTGGGAAAGTTAGGCCAAACGGCCTTTACTCATCATTGGGAAAGGTAGGCCAAACGGCCTTTACTTATCATTGGGAAAGGTAGGCCAAACGGTCTTTACTTATCATTGGGAAAGGTAGGCCAAACGACCTTTACTTATCATTGGGAAAGATAGGCCAAACGGCCTTTACTTATCATTGGGAAAGGTAGGCCAAACGGTCTTTACTCATCATTGGGAAAGGTAGGCCAAACGGCCTTTACTCATCATTGGGAAAGGTAGGCCAAACGGCCTTTACTCATCATTGGGAAAGGTAGGCCAAACGGCCTTTACTCATCATTGGGAAAGTTAGGCCAAACTGCCTTTACTCATCATTGGGAAAGGTAGGCCAAACTGCCTTTACTTATCATTGGGAAAGGTAGGCCAAACGGCCTTTACTTATCATTGGGAAAGGTAGGCCAAACGACCTTTACTCATCATTGGGAAAGGTAGGCAAAACGACCTTTACTCATCATTGGGAAAGGTGGGCCAAACGACCTTTACTCATCATTGGGAAAGGTAGGCCAAACGGCCTTTACTCATCATTGGGAAAGGTAGGCCAAACGGTCTTTACTTATCATTGGGAAAGGTAGGCCAAACGGTCTTTACTTATCATTGGGAGAGGTAGGCCAAACGACCTTTACTTATCATTGGGAAAGGTAGGCCAAACGACCTTTACTCATCATTGGGAAAGGTAGGCCAAACGGCCTTTACTCATCATTGGGAAAGGTAGGCCAAACGGCCTTTACTCATCATTGGGAAAGGTAGGCCAATCGGTCTTTACTCATCATTGGGAAAGGTAGGCCAAACGACCTTTACTCATCATTGGGAAAGGTAGGCCAAACGGCCTTTACTCATCATTGGGAAAGGTAGGCCAAACGGCCTTTACTCATCATTGGGAAAGGTAGGCCAAACGGCCTTTACTCATCATTGGGAAAGGTAGCCCAAACGACCTTTACTCATCATTGGGAAAGGTAGGCCAAACGACCTTTACTCATCATTGGGAAAGGTAGGCCAAACGGTCTTTACTCATCATTGGGAAATGTAGGCCAAACGGCCTTTACTCATCATTGGGAAAGGTAGGCCAAACGGCCTTTACTCATCATTGGGAAAGGTAGACCAAACGGCCTTTACTTATCATTGGGAAAGGTAGGCCAAACGGTCTTTACTTATCATTGGGAAAGGTAGGCCAAACGGTCTTTACTCATCATTGGGAAAGGTAGACCAAACGGTCTTTACTTATCATTGGGAAAGGTAGGCCAAACGGTCTTTACTTATCATTGGGAAAGGTAGGCCAAACGGTCTTTACTTATCATTGGGAAAGGTAGGCCAAACGACCTTTACTCATCATTGGGAAAGGTAGGCCAAACGACCTTTACTCATCATTGGGAAAGGTAGACCAAACGGCCTTTACTCATCATTGGGAAAGGTAGGCCAAACGGCCTTTACTCATCATTGGGAAAGGTAGGCCAAACGGCCTTTACTTATCATTGGGAAAGGTAGGCCAAACGGTCTTTACTCATCATTGGGAAAGGTAGGCCAAACGGTCTTTATTTATCATTGGGAAAGGTAGGCCAAACGACCTCTACTCATCATTGGGAAAGGTAGGCCAAACGGCCTTTACTCATCATTGGGAAAGGTAGGCCAAACGGCCTTTACTCATCATTGGGAAAGGTAGGCCAAACGGTCTTTACTTATCATTGGGAAAGGTAGGCCAAACGGTCTTTACTTATCATTGGGAAAGGTAGGCCAAACGGCCTTTATTCATCATTGGGAAAGGTAGGCCAAACGGCCTTTACTCATCATTGGGAAAGGTAGGCCAAACGGCCTTTACTCATCATTGGGAAAGGTAGGCCAAACGGCCTTTACTCATCATTGGGAAAGGTAGGCCAAACGGCCTTTACTTATCATTGGGAAAGGTAGGCCAAACGGCCTTTACTCATCATTGGGAAAGGTTGGCCAAACGGTCTTTACTTATCATTGGGAAAGGTAGGCCAAACGGCCTTTACTCATCATTGGGAAAGGTAGGCCAAACGGCCTTTACTCATCATTGGGAAAGGTAGGCCAAACGGCCTTTACTCATCATTGGGAAAGGTAGGCCAAACGGCCTTTACTCATCATTGGGAAAGGTAGGCCAAACGGCCTTTACTTATCATCGGGAAAGGTAGGCCAAACGGCCTTTACTCATCATTGGGAAAGGTAGGCCAAACGGCCTTTACTTATCATTGGGAAAGGTAGACCAAACGGTCTTTACTTATCATTGGGAAAGGTAGGCCAAACGGTCTTTACTCATCATTGGGAAAGGTAGGCCAAACGGCCTTTACTCATCATTGGGAAAGGTAGGCCAAACGGCCTTTACTCATCATTGGGAAAGGTAGGCCAAACTGCCTTTACTCATCATTGGGAAAGGTAGGCCAAACTGCCTTTACTTATCATTGGGAAAGGTAGGCCAAACGGCCTTTACTTATCATTGGGAAAGGTAGGCCAAACGACCTTTACTCATCATTGGGATAGGTAGGCAAAACGACCTTTACTCATCATTGGGAAAGGTAGGCCAAACGACCTTTACTCATCATTGGGAAAGGTAGGCCAAACGGCCTTTACTCATCATTGGGAAAGGTAGGCCAAACGGTCTTTACTTATCATTGGGAAAGGTAGGCCAAACGGTCTTTACTTATCATTGGGAAAGGTAGGCCAAACGACCTTTACTCATCATTGGGAAAGGTAGACCAAACGGCCTTTACTCATCATTGGGAAAGGTAGGCCAAACGGCCTTTACTCATCATTGGGAAAGGTAGGCCAAACGGCCTTTACTCATCATTGGGAAAGGTAGGCCAAACGGCCTTTACTCATCATTGGGAAAGGTAGGCCAAACGGTCTTTACTCATCATTGGGAAAGGTAGGCCAAACGGCCTTTACTCATCATTGGGAAAGGTAGGCCAAACGGCCTTTACTCATCATTGGGAAAGTTAGGCCAAACGGCCTTTACTCATCATTGGGAAAGGTAGGCCAAACGGCCTTTACTCATCATTGGGAAAGGTAGGCCAAACGGCCTTTACTCATCATTGGGAAAGGTAGGCCAAACGGTCTTTATTTATCATTGGGAAAGGTAGGCCAAACGACCTCTACTCATCATTGGGAAAGGTAGGCCAAACGGCCTTTACTCATCATTGGGAAAGTTAGGCCAAACGGCCTTTACTCATCATTGGGAAAGGTAGGCCAAACGGTCTTTACTTATCATTGGGAAAGGTAGGCCAAACGGTCTTTACTTATCATTGGGAAAGGTAGGCCAAACGGCCTTTACTCATCATTGGGAAAGGTAGGCCAAACGGCCTTTACTCATCATTGGGAAAGGTAGGCCAAACGGTCTTTACTCATCATTGGGAAAGGTAGGCCAAACGGTCTTTATTTATCATTGGGAAAGGTAGGCCAAACGACCTCTACTCATCATTGGGAAAGGTAGGCCAAACGGCCTTTACTCATCATTGGGAAAGGTAGGCCAAACGGCCTTTACTCATCATTGGGAAAGGTAGGCCAAACGGTCTTTACTTATCATTGGGAAAGGTAGGCCAAACGGTCTTTACTTATCATTGGGAAAGGTAGGCCAAACGGCCTTTACTCATCATTGGGAAAGGTAGGCCAAACGGTCTTTACTTATCATTGGGAAAGTTAGGCCAAACGGCCTTTACTCATCATTGGGAAAGGTAGGCCAAACGGCCTTTACTTATCATTGGGAAAGGTAGGCCAAACGGTCTTTACTTATCATTGGGAAAGGTAGGCCAAACGACCTTTACTTATCATTGGGAAAGATAGGCCAAACGGCCTTTACTTATCATTGGGAAAGGTAGGCCAAACGGTCTTTACTCATCATTGGGAAAGGTAGGCCAAACGGCCTTTACTCATCATTGGGAAAGGTAGGCCAAACGGCCTTTACTCATTATTGGGAAAGGTAGGCCAAACGGCCTTTACTCATCATTGGGAAAGTTAGGCCAAACTGCCTTTACTCATCATTGGGAAAGGTAGGCCAAACGGTCTTTACTTATCATTGGGAAAGGTAGGCCAAACGACCTTTACTCATCATTGGGAAAGGTAGACCAAACGGCCTTTACTCATCATTGGGAAAGGTAGGCCAAACGGCCTTTACTCATCATTGGGAAAGTTAGGCCAAACGGCCTTTACTCATCATTGGGAAAGGTAGGCCAAACGGCCTTTACTCATCATTGGGAAAGGTAGGCCAAACGGTCTTTACTCATCATTGGGAAAGGTAGGCCAAACGGCCTTTACTCATCATTGGGAAAGGTAGGCCAAACGGCCTTTACTCATCATTGGTAAAGTTAGGCCAAACGGCCTTTACTCATCATTGGGAAAGGTAGGCCAAACGGCCTTTACTCATCATTGGGAAAGGTAGGCCAAACGGCCTTTACTCATCATTGGGAAAGGTAGGCCAAACGGTCTTTATTTATCATTGGGAAAGGTAGGCCAAACGACCTCTACTCATCATTGGGAAAGGTAGGCCAAACGGCCTTTACTCATCATTGGGAAAGTTAGGCCAAACGGCCTTTACTCATCATTGGGAAAGGTAGGCCAAACGGTCTTTACTTATCATTGGGAAAGGTAGGCCAAACGGTCTTTACTTATCATTGGGAAAGGTAGGCCAAACGGCCTTTACTCATCATTGGGAAAGGTAGGCCAAACGGCCTTTACTCATCATTGGGAAAGGTAGGCCAAACGGTCTTTACTCATCATTGGGAAAGGTAGGCCAAACGGTCTTTATTTATCATTGGGAAAGGTAGGCCAAACGACCTCTACTCATCATTGGGAAAGGTAGGCCAAACGGCCTTTACTCATCATTGGGAAAGGTAGGCCAAACGGCCTTTACTCATCATTGGGAAAGGTAGGCCAAACGGTCTTTACTTATCATTGGGAAAGGTAGGCCAAACGGTCTTTACTTATCATTGGGAAAGGTAGGCCAAACGGCCTTTACTCATCATTGGGAAAGGTAGGCCAAACGGTCTTTACTTATCATTGGGAAAGTTAGGCCAAACGGCCTTTACTCATCATTGGGAAAGGTAGGCCAAACGGCCTTTACTTATCATTGGGAAAGGTAGGCCAAACGGTCTTTACTTATCATTGGGAAAGGTAGGCCAAACGACCTTTACTTATCATTGGGAAAGATAGGCCAAACGGCCTTTACTTATCATTGGGAAAGGTAGGCCAAACGGTCTTTACTCATCATTGGGAAAGGTAGGCCAAACGGCCTTTACTCATCATTGGGAAAGGTAGGCCAAACGGCCTTTACTCATCATTGGGAAAGGTAGGCCAAACGGCCTTTACTCATCATTGGGAAAGTTAGGCCAAACTGCCTTTACTCATCATTGGGAAAGGTAGGCCAAACTGCCTTTACTTATCATTGGGAAAGGTAGGCCAAACGGCCTTTACTTATCATTGGGAAAGGTAGGCCAAACGACCTTTACTCATCATTGGGAAAGGTAGGCAAAACGACCTTTACTCATCATTGGGAAAGGTGGGCCAAACGACCTTTACTCATCATTGGGAAAGGTAGGCCAAACGGCCTTTACTCATCATTGGGAAAGGTAGGCCAAACGGTCTTTACTTATCATTGGGAAAGGTAGGCCAAACGGTCTTTACTTATCATTGGGAGAGGTAGGCCAAACGACCTTTACTTATCATTGGGAAAGGTAGGCCAAACGACCTTTACTCATCATTGGGAAAGGTAGGCCAAACGGCCTTTACTCATCATTGGGAAAGGTAGGCCAAACGGCCTTTACTCATCATTGGGAAAGGTAGGCCAATCGGTCTTTACTCATCATTGGGAAAGGTAGGCCAAACGACCTTTACTCATCATTGGGAAAGGTAGGCCAAACGGCCTTTACTCATCATTGGGAAAGGTAGGCCAAACGGCCTTTACTCATCATTGGGAAAGGTAGGCCAAACGGCCTTTACTCATCATTGGGAAAGGTAGCCCAAACGACCTTTACTCATCATTGGGAAAGGTAGGCCAAACGACCTTTACTCATCATTGGGAAAGGTAGGCCAAACGGTCTTTACTCATCATTGGGAAATGTAGGCCAAACGGCCTTTACTCATCATTGGGAAAGGTAGGCCAAACGGCCTTTACTCATCATTGGGAAAGGTAGACCAAACGGCCTTTACTTATCATTGGGAAAGGTAGGCCAAACGGTCTTTACTTATCATTGGGAAAGGTAGGCCAAACGGTCTTTACTTATCATTGGGAAAGGTAGGCCAAACGACCTTTACTTATCATTGGGAAAGGTAGGCCAAACGGCCTTTACTTATCATTGGGAAAGGTAGGCCAAACGGTCTTTACTTATCATTGGGAAAGGTAGGCCAAACGGTCTTTACTTATCATTGGGAAAGGTAGGCCAAACGGTCTTTACTTATCATTGGGAAAGGTAGGCCAAACGACCTTTACTCATCATTGGGAAAGGTAGGCCAAACGACCTTTACTCATCATTGGGAAAGGTAGACCAAACGGCCTTTACTCATCATTGGGAAAGGTAGGCCAAACGGCCTTTACTCATCATTGGGAAAGGTAGGCCAAACGGCCTTTACTCATCATTGGGAAAGGTAGGCCAAACGGTCTTTACTCATCATTGGGAAAGGTAGGCCAAACGGTCTTTATTTATCATTGGGAAAGGTAGGCCAAACGACCTCTACTCATCATTGGGAAAGGTAGGCCAAACGGCCTTTACTCATCATTGGGAAAGGTAGGCCAAACGGCCTTTACTCATCATTGGGAAAGGTAGGCCAAACGGTCTTTACTTATCATTGGGAAAGGTAGGCCAAACGGTCTTTACTTATCATTGGGAAAGGTAGGCCAAACGGCCTTTATTCATCATTGGGAAAGGTAGGCCAAACGGCCTTTACTCATCATTGGGAAAGGTAGGCCAAACGGCCTTTACTCATCATTGGGAAAGGTAGGCCAAACGGCCTTTACTCATCATTGGGAAAGGTAGGCCAAACGGCCTTTACTTATCATTGGGAAAGGTAGGCCAAACGGCCTTTACTCATCATTGGGAAAGGTTGGCCAAACGGTCTTTACTTATCATTGGGAAAGGTAGGCCAAACGGCCTTTACTCATCATTGGGAAAGGTAGGCCAAACGGCCTTTACTCATCATTGGGAAAGGTAGGCCAAACGGCCTTTACTCATCATTGGGAAAGGTAGGCCAAACGGCCTTTACTCATCATTGGGAAAGGTAGGCCAAACGGCCTTTACTTATCATCGGGAAAGGTAGGCCAAACGGCCTTTACTCATCATTGGGAAAGGTAGGCCAAACGGCCTTTACTTATCATTGGGAAAGGTAGACCAAACGGTCTTTACTTATCATTGGGAAAGGTAGGCCAAACGGTCTTTACTCATCATTGGGAAAGGTAGGCCAAACGGCCTTTACTCATCATTGGGAAAGGTAGGCCAAACGGCCTTTACTCATCATTGGGAAAGGTAGGCCAAACTGCCTTTACTCATCATTGGGAAAGGTAGGCCAAACTGCCTTTACTTATCATTGGGAAAGGTAGGCCAAACGGCCTTTACTTATCATTGGGAAAGGTAGGCCAAACGACCTTTACTCATCATTGGGATAGGTAGGCAAAACGACCTTTACTCATCATTGGGAAAGGTAGGCCAAACGACCTTTACTCATCATTGGGAAAGGTAGGCCAAACGGCCTTTACTCATCATTGGGAAAGGTAGGCCAAACGGTCTTTACTTATCATTGGGAAAGGTAGGCCAAACGGTCTTTACTTATCATTGGGAAAGGTAGGCCAAACGACCTTTACTCATCATTGGGAAAGGTAGACCAAACGGCCTTTACTCATCATTGGGAAAGGTAGGCCAAACGGCCTTTACTCATCATTGGGAAAGGTAGGCCAAACGGCCTTTACTCATCATTGGGAAAGGTAGGCCAAACGGCCTTTACTCATCATTGGGAAAGGTAGGCCAAACGGTCTTTACTCATCATTGGGAAAGGTAGGCCAAACGGCCTTTACTCATCATTGGGAAAGGTAGGCCAAACGGCCTTTACTCATCATTGGGAAAGTTAGGCCAAACGGCCTTTACTCATCATTGGGAAAGGTAGGCCAAACGGCCTTTACTCATCATTGGGAAAGGTAGGCCAAACGGCCTTTACTCATCATTGGGAAAGGTAGGCCAAACGGTCTTTATTTATCATTGGGAAAGGTAGGCCAAACGACCTCTACTCATCATTGGGAAAGGTAGGCCAAACGGCCTTTACTCATCATTGGGAAAGTTAGGCCAAACGGCCTTTACTCATCATTGGGAAAGGTAGGCCAAACGGTCTTTACTTATCATTGGGAAAGGTAGGCCAAACGGTCTTTACTTATCATTGGGAAAGGTAGGCCAAACGGCCTTTACTCATCATTGGGAAAGGTAGGCCAAACGGCCTTTACTCATCATTGGGAAAGGTAGGCCAAACGGTCTTTACTCATCATTGGGAAAGGTAGGCCAAACGGTCTTTATTTATCATTGGGAAAGGTAGGCCAAACGACCTCTACTCATCATTGGGAAAGGTAGGCCAAACGGCCTTTACTCATCATTGGGAAAGGTAGGCCAAACGGCCTTTACTCATCATTGGGAAAGGTAGGCCAAACGGTCTTTACTTATCATTGGGAAAGGTAGGCCAAACGGTCTTTACTTATCATTGGGAAAGGTAGGCCAAACGGCCTTTACTCATCATTGGGAAAGGTAGGCCAAACGGTCTTTACTTATCATTGGGAAAGTTAGGCCAAACGGCCTTTACTCATCATTGGGAAAGGTAGGCCAAACGGCCTTTACTTATCATTGGGAAAGGTAGGCCAAACGGTCTTTACTTATCATTGGGAAAGGTAGGCCAAACGACCTTTACTTATCATTGGGAAAGATAGGCCAAACGGCCTTTACTTATCATTGGGAAAGGTAGGCCAAACGGTCTTTACTCATCATTGGGAAAGGTAGGCCAAACGGCCTTTACTCATCATTGGGAAAGGTAGGCCAAACGGCCTTTACTCATTATTGGGAAAGGTAGGCCAAACGGCCTTTACTCATCATTGGGAAAGTTAGGCCAAACTGCCTTTACTCATCATTGGGAAAGTTAGGCCAAACTGCCTTTACTTATCATTGGGAAAGGTAGGCCAAACGGCCTTTACTTATCATTGGGAAAGGTAGGCCAAACGACCTTTACTCATCATTGGGAAAGGTAGGCAAAACGACCTTTACTCATCATTGGGAAAGGTAGGCCAAACGGCCTTTACTCATCATTGGGAAAGGTAGGCCAAACGGCCTTTACTCATCATTGGGAAAGGTAGGCCAATCGGTCTTTACTCATCATTGGGAAAGGTAGGCCAAACGACCTTTACTCATCATTGGGAAAGGTAGGCCAAACGGCCTTTACTCATCATTGGGAAAGGTAGGCCAAACGGCCTTTACTCATCATTGGGAAAGGTAGGCCAAACGGCCTTTACTCATCATTGGGAAAGGTAGCCCAAACGACCTTTACTCATCATTGGGAAAGGTAGGCCAAACGACCTTTACTCATCATTGGGAAAGGTAGGCCAAACGGTCTTTACTCATCATTGGGAAATGTAGGCCAAACGGCCTTTACTCATCATTGGGAAAGGTAGGCCAAACGGCCTTTACTCATCATTGGGAAAGGTAGACCAAACGGCCTTTACTTATCATTGGGAAAGGTAGGCCAAACGGTCTTTACTTATCATTGGGAAAGGTAGGCCAAACGGTCTTTACTTATCATTGGGAAAGGTAGGCCAAACGACCTTTACTTATCATTGGGAAAGGTAGGCCAAACGGCCTTTACTTATCATTGGGAAAGGTAGGCCAAACGGTCTTTACTTATCATTGGGAAAGGTAGGCCAAACGGCCTTTACTCATCATTGGGAAAGGAAGGCCAAACGGCCTTTACTCATCATTGGGAAAGGTAGGCCAAACGGCCTTTACTCATCATTGGGAAAGGTAGGCCAAACGACCTTTACTTATCATTGGGAAAGATAGGCCAAACGGCCTTTACTTATCATTGGGAAAGGTAGGCCAAACGGTCTTTACTCATCATTGGGAAAGGTAGGCCAAACGGCCTTTACTCATCATTGGGAAAGGTAGGCCAAACGGCCTTTACTCATCATTGGGAAAGGTAGGCCAAACGGCCTTTACTCATCATTGGGAAAGTTAGGCCAAACTTCCTTTACTCATCATTGGGAAAGGTAGGCCAAACTGCCTTTACTTATCATTGGGAAAGGTAGACCAAACGGCCTTTACTGATCATTGGGAAAGGTAGGCCAAACGGCCTTTACTCATCATTGGGAAAGGTAGGCCAAACGGTCTTTACTTATCATTGGGAAAGTTAGGCCAAACGGCCTTTACTCATCATTGGGAAAGGTAGGCCAAACGGCCTTTACTTATCATTGGGAAAGGTAGGCCAAACGGTCTTTACTTATCATTGGGAAAGGTAGGCCAAACGACCTTTACTTATCATTGGGAAAGATAGGCCAAACGGCCTTTACTTATCATTGGGAAAGGTAGGCAAAACGGTCTTTACTCATCATTGGGAAAGGTAGGCCAAACGGCCTTTACTCATCATTGGGAAAGGTAGGCCAAACGGCCTTTACTCATCATTGGGAAAGGTAGGCCAAACGGCCTTTACTCATCATTGGGAAAGTTAGGCCAAACTTCCTTTACTCATCATTGGGAAAGGTAGGCCAAACTGCCTTTACTTATCATTGGGAAAGGTAGGCCAAACGGCCTTTACTTATCATTGGGAAAGGTAGGCCAAACGACCTTTACTCATCATTGGGAAAGGTAGGCAAAACGACCTTTACTCATCATTGGGAAAGGTGGGCCAAACGACCTTTACTCATCATTGGGAAAGGTAGGCCAAACGGCCTTTACTCATCATTGGGAAAGGTAGGCCAAACGGTCTTTACTTATCATTGGGAAAGGTAGGCCAAACGGTCTTTACTTATCATTGGGAGAGGTAGGCCAAACGACCTTTACTTATCATTGGGAAAGGTAGGCCAAACGACCTTTACTCATCATTGGGAAAGGTAGGCCAAACGGCCTTTACTCATCATTGGGAAAGGTAGGCCAAACGGCCTTTACTCATCATTGGGAAAGGTAGGCCAATCGGTCTTTACTCATCATTGGGAAAGGTAGGCCAAACGACCTTTACTCATCATTGGGAAAGGTAGGCCAAACGGCCTTTACTCATCATTGGGAAAGGTAGGCCAAACGGCCTTTACTCATCATTGGGAAAGGTAGGCCAAACGGCCTTTACTCATCATTGGGAAAGGTAGCCCAAACGACCTTTACTCATCATTGGGAAAGGTAGGCCAAACGACCTTTACTCATCATTGGGAAAGGTAGGCCAAACGGTCTTTACTCATCATTGGGAAATGTAGGCCAAACGGCCTTTACTCATCATTGGGAAAGGTAGGCCAAACGGCCTTTACTCATCATTGGGAAAGGTAGACCAAACGGCCTTTACTTATCATTGGGAAAGGTAGGCCAAACGGTCTTTACTTATCATTGGGAAAGGTAGGCCAAACGGTCTTTACTTATCATTGGGAAAGGTAGGCCAAACGACCTTTACTTATCATTGGGAAAGGTAGGCCAAACGGCCTTTACTTATCATTGGGAAAGGTAGGCCAAACGGTCTTTACTTATCATTGGGAAAGGTAGGCCAAACGGCCTTTACTCATCATTGGGAAAGGAAGGCCAAACGGCCTTTACTCATCATTGGGAAAGGTAGGCCAAACGGCCTTTACTCATCATTGGGAAAGGTAGGCCAAACGACCTTTACTTATCATTGGGAAAGATAGGCCAAACGGCCTTTACTTATCATTGGGAAAGGTAGGCCAAACGGTCTTTACTCATCATTGGGAAAGGTAGGCCAAACGGCCTTTACTCATCATTGGGAAAGGTAGGCCAAACGGCCTTTACTCATCATTGGGAAAGGTAGGCCAAACGGCCTTTACTCATCATTGGGAAAGTTAGGCCAAACTGCCTTTACTCATCATTGGGAAAGGTAGGCCAAACTGCCTTTACTTATCATTGGGAAAGGTAGACCAAACGGCCTTTACTTATCATTGGGAAAGGTAGGCCAAACGGCCTTTACTCATCATTGGGAAAGGTAGGCCAAACGGTCTTTACTTATCATTGGGAAAGTTAGGCCAAACGGCCTTTACTCATCATTGGGAAAGGTAGGCCAAACGGCCTTTACTTATCATTGGGAAAGGTAGGCCAAACGGTCTTTACTTATCATTGGGAAAGGTAGGCCAAACGACCTTTACTCATCATTGGGAAAGGTAGGCAAAACGACCTTTACTCATCATTGGGAAAGGTGGGCCAAACGACCTTTACTCATCATTGGGAAAGGTAGGCCAAACGGCCTTTACTCATCATTGGGAAAGGTAGGCCAAACGGTCTTTACTTATCATTGGGAAAGGTAGGCCAAACGGTCTTTACTTATCATTGGGAGAGGTAGGCCAAACGACCTTTACTTATCATTGGGAAAGGTAGGCCAAACGACCTTTACTCATCATTGGGAAAGGTAGGCCAAACGGCCTTTACTCATCATTGGGAAAGGTAGGCCAAACGGCCTTTACTCATCATTGGGAAAGGTAGGCCAATCGGTCTTTACTCATCATTGGGAAAGGTAGGCCAAACGACCTTTACTCATCATTGGGAAAGGTAGGCCAAACGGCCTTTACTCATCATTGGGAAAGGTAGGCCAAACGGCCTTTACTCATCATTGGGAAAGGTAGGCCAAACGGCCTTTACTCATCATTGGGAAAGGTAGCCCAAACGACCTTTACTCATCATTGGGAAAGGTAGGCCAAACGACCTTTACTCATCATTGGGAAAGGTAGGCCAAACGGTCTTTACTCATCATTGGGAAATGTAGGCCAAACGGCCTTTACTCATCATTGGGAAAGGTAGGCCAAACGGCCTTTACTCATCATTGGGAAAGGTAGACCAAACGGCCTTTACTTATCATTGGGAAAGGTAGGCCAAACGGTCTTTACTTATCATTGGGAAAGGTAGGCCAAACGGTCTTTACTTATCATTGGGAAAGGTAGGCCAAACGACCTTTACTTATCATTGGGAAAGGTAGGCCAAACGGCCTTTACTTATCATTGGGAAAGGTAGGCCAAACGGTCTTTACTTATCATTGGGAAAGGTAGGCCAAACGGCCTTTACTCATCATTGGGAAAGGAAGGCCAAACGGCCTTTACTCATCATTGGGAAAGGTAGGCCAAACGGCCTTTACTCATCATTGGGAAAGGTAGGCCAAACGACCTTTACTTATCATTGGGAAAGATAGGCCAAACGGCCTTTACTTATCATTGGGAAAGGTAGGCCAAACGGTCTTTACTCATCATTGGGAAAGGTAGGCCAAACGGCCTTTACTCATCATTGGGAAAGGTAGGCCAAACGGCCTTTACTCATCATTGGGAAAGGTAGGCCAAACGGCCTTTACTCATCATTGGGAAAGTTAGGCCAAACTGCCTTTACTCATCATTGGGAAAGGTAGGCCAAACTGCCTTTACTTATCATTGGGAAAGGTAGACCAAACGGCCTTTACTTATCATTGGGAAAGGTAGGCCAAACGGCCTTTACTCATCATTGGGAAAGGTAGGCCAAACGGTCTTTACTTATCATTGGGAAAGTTAGGCCAAACGGCCTTTACTCATCATTGGGAAAGGTAGGCCAAACGGCCTTTACTTATCATTGGGAAAGGTAGGCCAAACGGTCTTTACTTATCATTGGGAAAGGTAGGCCAAACGACCTTTACTTATCATTGGGAAAGATAGGCCAAACGGCCTTTACTTATCATTGGGAAAGGTAGGCAAAACGGTCTTTACTCATCATTGGGAAAGGTAGGCCAAACGGCCTTTACTCATCATTGGGAAAGGTAGGCCAAACGGCCTTTACTCATCATTGGGAAAGGTAGGCCAAACGGCCTTTACTCATCATTGGGAAAGGTAGGCCAAACTGCCTTTACTCATCATTGGGAAAGGTAGGCCAAACTGCCTTTACTTATCATTGGGAAAGGTAGGCCAAACGGCCTTTACTTATCATTGGGAAAGGTAGGCCAAACGACCTTTACTCATCATTGGGAAAGGTAGGCCAAACGACCTTTACTCATCATTGGGAAAGGTGGGCCAAACGACCTTTACTCATCATTGGGAAAGGTAGGCCAAACGGCCTTTACTCATCATTGGGAAAGGTAGGCCAAACGGTCTTTACTTATCATTGGGAAAGGTAGGCCAAACGGTCTTTACTTATCATTGGGAGAGGTAGGCCAAACGACCTTTACTTATCATTGGGAAAGGTAGGCCAAACGACCTTTACTCATCATTGGGAAAGGTAGGCCAAACGGCCTTTACTCATCATTGGGAAAGGTAGGCCAAACGGCCTTTACTCATCATTGGGAAAGGTAGGCCAATCGGTCTTTACTCATCATTGGGAAAGGTAGGCCAAACGACCTTTACTCATCATTGGGAAAGGTAGGCCAAACGGCCTTTACTCATCATTGGGAAAGGTAGGCCAAACGGCCTTTACTCATCATTGGGAAAGGTAGGCCAAACGGCCTTTACTCATCATTGGGAAAGGTAGCCCAAACGACCTTTACTCATCATTGGGAAAGGTAAGCCAAACGACCTTTACTCATCATTGGGAAAGGTAGGCCAAACGGTCTTTACTCATCATTGGGAAATGTAGGCCAAACGGCCTTTACTCATCATTGGGAAAGGTAGGCCAAACAGCCTTTACTCATCATTGGGAAAGGTAGACCAAACGGCCTTTACTTATCATTGGGAAAGGTAGGCCAAACGGTCTTTACTTATCATTGGGAAAGGTAGGCCAAACGGTCTTTACTTATCATTGGGAAAGGTAGGCCAAACGACCTTTACTTATCATTGGGAAAGGTAGGCCAAACGGCCTTTACTTATCATTGGGAAAGGTAGGCCAAACGGTCTTTACTTATCATTGGGAAAGGTAGGCCAAACGGCCTTTACTCATCATTGGGAAAGGAAGGCCAAACGGCCTTTACTCATCATTGGGAAAGGTAGGCCAAACGGCCTTTACTCATCATTGGGAAAGGTAGGCCAAACGGCCTTTACTTATCATTGGGAGGGGTAGGCCAAACGGCCTTTACTCATCATTGGGAAAGGTAGGCCAAACGGCCTTTACTTATCATTGGGAAAGGTAGGCCAAACGGTCTTTACTCATCATTGGGAAAGGTAGGCCAAACGGCCTTTACTCATCATTGGGAAAGGTAGGCCAAACAGCCTTTACTCATCATTGGGAAAGGTAGGCCAAACTGCCTTTACTCATCATTGGGAAAGGTAGGCCAAACTGCCTTTACTTATCATTGGGAAAGGTAGGCCAAACGGCCTTTACTTATCATTGGGAAAGGTAGGCCAAACGACCTTTACTCATCATTGGGAAAGGTAGGCCAAATGGCCTTTAATCATCATTGGGAAAGGTAGTTCAAACGACCTTTACTCATCATTGGGAAAGGTAGGCAAAACGACCTTTACTCATCATTGGGAAAGGTAGGCCAAACGGCCTTTACTCATCATTGGGTAAGGTAGGCCAAACGGTCTTTACTTATCATTGGGAAAGGTAGGCCAAACGGTCTTTACTTATCATTGGGAAAGGTAGGCCAAACGACCTTTACTTATCATTGGGAAAGGTAGGCCAAACGACCTTTACTCATCATTGGGAAAGGTAGACCAAACGGCCTTTACTCATCATTGGGAAAGGTAGGCCAAACGGCCTTTACTCATCATTGGGAAAGGTAGGCCAAACGGCCTTTACTTATCATTGGGAAAGGTAGGCCAAACGGTCTTTACTCATCATTGGGAAAGGTAGGCCAAACGGCCTTTACTCATCATTGGGAAAGGTAGGCCAAACAGCCTTTACTCATCATTGGGAAAGGTAGGCCAAACTGCCTTTACTCATCATTGGGAAAGGTAGGCCAAACTGCCTTTACTTATCATTGGGAAAGGTAGGCCAAACGGCCTTTACTTATCATTGGGAAAGGTAGGCCAAACGACCTTTACTCATCATTGGGAAAGGTAGGCCAAATGGCCTTTAATCATCATTGGGAAAGGTAGTTCAAACGACCTTTACTCATCATTGGGAAAGGTAGGCAAAACGACCTTTACTCATCATTGGGAAAGGTAGGCCAAACGGCCTTTACTCATCATTGGGTAAGGTAGGCCAAACGGTCTTTACTTATCATTGGGAAAGGTAGGCCAAACGGTCTTTACTTATCATTGGGAAAGGTAGGCCAAACGACCTTTACTTATCATTGGGAAAGGTAGGCCAAACGACCTTTACTCATCATTGGGAAAGGTAGACCAAACGGCCTTTACTCATCATTGGGAAAGGTAGGCCAAACGGCCTTTACTCATCATTGGGAAAGGTAGGCCAAACGGCCTTTACTCATCATTGGGAAAGGTAGGCCAAACGGCCTTTACTCATCATTGGGAAAGGTAGGCCAAACGGTCTTTACTCATCATTGGGAAAGGTAGGCCAAACGGCCTTTACTCATCATTGGGAAAGGTAGGCCAAACGGCCTTTACTCATCATTGGGAAAGTTAGGCCAAACGGCCTTTACTCATCATTGGGAAAGGTAGGCCAAACGGCCTTTACTCATCATTGGGAAAGGTAGGCCAAACGGTCTTTATTTATCATTGGGAAAGCTAGGCCAAACGACCTCTACTCATCATTGGGAAAGGTAGGCCAAACGGCCTTTACTCATCATTGGGAAAGGTAGGCCAAACGGCCTTTACTCATCATTGGGAAAGGTAGACCAAACGGTCTTTACTTATCATTGGGAAAGGTAGGCCAAACGGTCTTTACTTATCATTGGGAAAGGTAGGCCAAACGGCCTTTACTCATCATTGGGAAAGGTAGGCCAAACGGCCTTTACTCATCATTGGGAAAGGTAGGCCAAACGGTCTTTACTCATCATTGGGAAAGGTAGGCCAAACGGTCTTTATTTATCATTGGGAAAGGTAGGCCAAACGACCTCTACTCATCATTGGGAAAGGTAGGCCAAACGGCCTTTACTCATCATTGGGAAAGGTAGGCCAAACGGCCTTTACTCATCATTGGGAAAGGTAGGCCAAACGGTCTTTACTTATCATTGGGAAAGGTAGGCCAAACGGTCTTTACTTATCATTGGGAAAGGTAGGCCAAACGGCCTTTACTCATCATTGGGAAAGGTAGGCCAAACGGCCTTTACTCATCATTGGGAAAGGTAGGCCAAACGGTCTTTACTCATCATTGGGAAAGGTAGGCCAAACGGCCTTTACTCATCATTGGGAAAGGTAGGCCAAACGGCCTTTACTCATCATTGGGAAAGTTAGGCCAAACGGCCTTTACTCATCATTGGGAAAGGTAGGCCAAACGGCCTTTACTCATCATTGGGAAAGGTAGGCCAAACGGTCTTTATTTATCATTGGGAAAGCTAGGCCAAACGACCTCTACTCATCATTGGGAAAGGTAGGCCAAACGGCCTTTACTCATCATTGGGAAAGGTAGGCCAAACGGCCTTTACTCATCATTGGGAAAGGTAGACCAAACGGTCTTTACTTATCATTGGGAAAGGTAGGCCAAACGGTCTTTACTTATCATTGGGAAAGGTAGGCCAAACGGCCTTTACTCATCATTGGGAAAGGTAGGCCAAACGGCCTTTACTCATCATTGGGAAAGGTAGGCCAAACGGTCTTTACTCATCATTGGGAAAGGTAGGCCAAACGGTCTTTATTTATCATTGGGAAAGGTAGGCCAAACGACCTCTACTCATCATTGGGAAAGGTAGGCCAAACGGCCTTTACTCATCATTGGGAAAGGTAGGCCAAACGGCCTTTACTCATCATTGGGAAAGGTAGGCCAAACGGTCTTTACTTATCATTGGGAAAGGTAGGCCAAACGGTCTTTACTTATCATTGGGAAAGGTAGGCCAAACGGCCTTTACTCATCATTGGGAAAGGTAGGCCAAACGGTCTTTACTTATCATTGGGAAAGTTAGGCCAAACGGCCTTTACTCATCATTGGGAAAGGTAGGCCAAACGGCCTTTACTTATCATTGGGAAAGGTAGGCCAAACGGTCTTTACTTATCATTGGGAAAGGTAGGCCAAACGACCTTTACTTATCATTGGGAAAGATAGGCCAAACGGCCTTTACTTATCATTGGGAAAGGTAGGCCAAACGGTCTTTACTCATCATTGGGAAAGGTAGGCCAAACGGCCTTTACTCATCATTGGGAAAGGTAGGCCAAACGGCCTTTACTCATCATTGGGAAAGGTAGGCCAAACGGCCTTTACTCATCATTGGGAAAGTTAGGCCAAACTGCCTTTACTCATCATTGGGAAAGGTAGGCCAAACTGCCTTTACTTATCATTGGGAAAGGTAGGCCAAACGGCCTTTACTTATCATTGGGAAAGGTAGGCCAAACGACCTTTACTCATCATTGGGAAAGGTAGGCAAAACGACCTTTACTCATCATTGGGAAAGGTGGGCCAAACGACCTTTACTCATCATTGGGAAAGGTAGGCCAAACGGCCTTTACTCATCATTGGGAAAGGTAGGCCAAACGGTCTTTACTTATCATTGGGAAAGGTAGGCCAAACGGTCTTTACTTATCATTGGGAGAGGTAGGCCAAACGACCTTTACTTATCATTGGGAAAGGTAGGCCAAACGACCTTTACTCATCATTGGGAAAGGTAGGCCAAACGGCCTTTACTCATCATTGGGAAAGGTAGGCCAAACGGCCTTTACTCATCATTGGGAAAGGTAGGCCAATCGGTCTTTACTCATCATTGGGAAAGGTAGGCCAAACGACCTTTACTCATCATTGGGAAAGGTAGGCCAAACGGCCTTTACTCATCATTGGGAAAGGTAGGCCAAACGGCCTTTACTCATCATTGGGAAAGGTAGGCCAAACGGCCTTTACTCATCATTGGGAAAGGTAGCCCAAACGACCTTTACTCATCATTGGGAAAGGTAGGCCAAACGACCTTTACTCATCATTGGGAAAGGTAGGCCAAACGGTCTTTACTCATCATTGGGAAATGTAGGCCAAACGGCCTTTACTCATCATTGGGAAAGGTAGGCCAAACGGCCTTTACTCATCATTGGGAAAGGTAGACCAAACAGCCTTTACTTATCATTGGGAAAGGTAGGCCAAACGGTCTTTACTTATCATTGGGAAAGGTAGGCCAAACGGTCTTTACTTATCATTGGGAAAGGTAGGCCAAACGACCTTTACTTATCATTGGGAAAGGTAGGCCAAACGGCCTTTACTTATCATTGGGAAAGGTAGGCCAAACGGTCTTTACTTATCATTGGGAAAGGTAGGCCAAACGGCCTTTACTCATCATTGGGAAAGGAAGGCCAAACGGCCTTTACTCATCATTGGGAAAGGTAGGCCAAACGGCCTTTACTCATCATTGGGAAAGGTAGGCCAAACGGCCTTTACTTATCATTGGGAGGGGTAGGCCAAACGGCCTTTACTCATCATTGGGAAAGGTAGGCCAAACGGCCTTTACTTATCATTGGGAAAGGTAGGCCAAACGGTCTTTACTTATCATTGGGAAAGGTAGGCCAAACGACCTTTACTTATCATTGGGAAAGGTAGGCCAAACGGCCTTTACTTATCATTGGGAAAGGTAGGCCAAACGGTCTTTACTTATCATTGGGAAAGGGAGGCCAAACGGCCTTTACTCATCATTGGGAAAGGTAGGCCAAACTGCCTTTACTTATCATTGGGAAAGGTAGGCCAAACGGCCTTTACTTATCATTGGGAAAGGTAGGCCAAACGACCTTTACTCATCATTGGGAAAGGTAGGCCAAATGGCCTTTAATCATCATTGGGAAAGGTAGTTCAAACGACCTTTACTCATCATTGGGAAAGGTAGGCAAAACGACCTTTACTCATCATTGGGAAAGGTAGGCCAAACGGCCTTTACTCATCATTGGGAAAGGTAGGCCAAACGGTCTTTACTTATCATTGGGAAAGGTAGGCCAAACGGTCTTTACTTATCATTGGGAAAGGTAGGCCAAACGACCTTTACTTATCATTGGGAAAGGTAGGCCAAACGACCTTTACTCATCATTGGGAAAGGTAGACCAAACGGCCTTTACTCATCATTGGGAAAGGTAGGCCAAACGGCCTTTACTCATCATTGGGAAAGGTAGGCAAAACGGCCTTTACTCATCATTGGGAAAGTTAGGCCAAACGGCCTTTACTCATCATTGGGAAAGGTAGGCCAAACGGCCTTTACTCGTCATTGGGAAAGGTAGGCCAAACGGCCTTTACTCATCATTGGGAAAGGTAGGCCAAACGGCCTTTACTCATCATTGGGAAAGGTAGGCCAAACGGCCTTTACTCATCATTGGGAAAGGTAGGCCAAACGGCCTTTACTCATCATTGGGAAAGGTAGGCCAAACGGCCTTTACTCATCATTGGGAAAGGTAGGCCAAACGGTCTTTACTCATCATTGGGAAAGGTAGGCCAAACGGTCTTTATTTATCATTGGGAAAGGTAGGCCAAACGACCTCTACTCGTCATTGGGAAAGGTAGGCCAAACTGCCTTTACTCATCATTGGGAAAGGTAGGCCAAACGGCCTTTACTCATCATTGGGAAAGGTAGGCCAAACGGTCTTTACTTATCATTGGGAAAGGTAGGCCAAACGGTCTTTACTTATCATTGGGAAAGGTAGGCCAAACGGCCTTTACTCATCATTGGGAAAGGTAGGCCAAACGGTCTTTACTTATCATTGGGAAAGGTAGGCCAAATGGCCTTTACTCATCATTGGGAAAGTTAGGCCAAACGGCCTTTACTCATCATTGGGAAAGGTAGACCAAACGGCCTTTACTCATCATTGGGAAAGGTAGGCCAAACGGCCTTTACTCATCATTGGGAAAGGTAGGCCCAACGGCCTTTACTCATCATTGGGAAAGGTAGGCCAAACGACCTTTACTCATCATTGGGAAAGGTAGGCCAAACGACCTTTACTCATCATTGGGAAAGGTAGGCCAAACGACCTTTAATCATCATTGGGAAAGGTAGGCCAAACGACCTTTACTCATCATTGGGAAAGGTAGGCCAAACGACCTTTACTCATCATTGGGAAAGGTAGGCCAAACGGCCTTTAATCATCATTGGGAAAGGTAGGACAAACGGTCTTTACTCATCATTGGGAAAGTAGGCCAAACAGCCTTTACTCATCATTGGGAAAGGTAGGCCAAACGGCCTTTACTCATCATTGGGAAAGGTAGGCCAAACGGCCTTTACTCATCATTGGGAAAGGTAGGCCAAACGGCCTTTACTCATCATTGGGAAAGGTAGGCCAAACGGCCTTTACTCATCATTGGGAAAGGTAGGCCAAACGGCCTTTACTCATCATTGGGAAAGGTAGGCCAAACGGCCTTTACTCATCATTGGGAAAGGTAGGCCAAACGGCCTTTACTCATCATTGGGAAAGGTAGGCCAAACGGTCTTTACTTATCATTGGGAAAGGTAGGCCAAACAGTCTTTACTTATCATTGGGAAAGGTAGGCCAAACGGTCTTTACTTATCATTGGGAAAGGGAGGCCAAACGGCCTTTACTCATCATTGGGAAAGGTAGGCCAAACTGCCTTTACTTATCATTGGGAAAGGTAGGCCAAACGGCCTTTACTTATCATTGGGAAAGGTAGGCCAAACGACCTTTACTCATCATTGGGAAAGGTAGGCCAAATGGCCTTTAATCATCATTGGGAAAGGTAGTTCAAACGACCTTTACTCATCATTGGGAAAGGTAGGCAAAACGACCTTTACTCATCATTGGGAAAGGTAGGCCAAACGGCCTTTACTCATCATTGGGAAAGGTAGGCCAAACGGTCTTTACTTATCATTGGGAAAGGTAGGCCAAACGGTCTTTACTTATCATTGGGAAAGGTAGGCCAAACGACCTTTACTTATCATTGGGAAAGGTAGGCCAAACGACCTTTACTCATCATTGGGAAAGGTAGACCAAACGGCCTTTACTCATCATTGGGAAAGGTAGGCCAAACGGCCTTTACTCATCATTGGGAAAGGTAGGCAAAACGGCCTTTACTCATCATTGGGAAAGTTAGGCCAAACGGCCTTTACTCATCATTGGGAAAGGTAGGCCAAACGGCCTTTACTCATCATTGGGAAAGGTAGGCCAAACGGCCTTTACTCATCATTGGGAAAGGTAGGCCAAACGGCCTTTACTCATCATTGGGAAAGTTAGGCCAAACGGCCTTTACTCATCATTGGGAAAGGTAGGCCAAACGGCCTTTACTCATCATTGGGAAAGGTAGGCCAAACGGCCTTTACTCATCATTGGGAAAGGTAGGCCAAACGGTCTTTACTCATCATTGGGAAAGGTAGGCCAAACGGTCTTTATTTATCATTGGGAAAGGTAGGCCAAACGACCTCTACTCGTCATTGGGAAAGGTAGGCCAAACTGCCTTTACTCATCATTGGGAAAGGTAGGCCAAACGGCCTTTACTCATCATTGGGAAAGGTAGGCCAAACGGTCTTTACTTATCATTGGGAAAGGTAGGCAAAACGGTCTTTACTTATCATTGGGAAAGGTAGGCCAAACGGCCTTTACTCATCATTGGGAAAGGTAGGCCAAACGGTCTTTACTTATCATTGGGAAAGGTAGGCCAAATGGCCTTTACTCATCATTGGGAAAGTTAGGCCAAACGGCCTTTACTCATCATTGGGAAAGGTAGACCAAACGGCCTTTACTCATCATTGGGAAAGGTAGGCCAAACGGCCTTTACTCATCATTGGGAAAGGTAGGCCCAACGGCCTTTACTCATCATTGGGAAAGGTAGGCCAAACGACCTTTACTCATCATTGGGAAAGGTAGGCCAAACGACCTTTACTCATCATTGGGAAAGGTAGGCCAAACGACCTTTAATCATCATTGGGAAAGGTAGGCCAAACGACCTTTACTCATCATTGGGAAAGGTAGGCCAAACGACCTTTACTCATCATTGGGAAAGGTAGGCCAAACGGCCTTTAATCATCATTGGGAAAGGTAGGACAAACGGTCTTTACTCATCATTGGGAAAGGTAGGCCAAACAGCCTTTACTCATCATTGGGAAAGGTAGGCCAAACGGCCTTTACTCATCATTGGGAAAGGTAGGCCAAACGGCCTTTACTCATCATTGGGAAAGGTAGGCCAAACGGCCTTTACTCATCATTGGGAAAGGTAGGCCAAACGGCCTTTACTCATCATTGGGAAAGGTAGGCCAAACGGCCTTTACTCATCATTGGGAAAGGTAGGCCAAACGGCCTTTACTCATCATTGGGAAAGGTAGGCCAAACGGCCTTTACTCATCATTGGGAAAGGTAGGCCAAACGGTCTTTACTTATCATTGGGAAAGGTAGGCCAAACAGTCTTTACTTATCATTGGGAAAGGTAGGCCAAACGGTCTTTACTTATCATTGGGAAAGGTAGGCCAAACGGTCTTTACTTATCATTGGGAAAGGTAGGCCAAACGGCCTTTACTTATCATTGGGAAAGGTAGGCCAAACGGTCTTTACTCATCATTGGGAAAGGTAGGACAAACGGTCTTTACTCATCATTGGGAAAGGTAGGCCAAACGGCCTTTACTCATCATTGGGAAAGGTAGGCCAAACGGCCTTTTCTCATCATTGGGAAAGGTAGGCCAAACGGCCTTTACTCATCATTGGGAAAGGTAGGCCCAACGGCCTTTACTCATCATTGGGAAAGGTAGGCCAAACGGCCTTTACTCATCATTGGGAAAGGTAGGCCAAACGACCTTTACTCATCATTGGGAAAGGTAGGCCAAACGACCTTTACTCATCATTGGGTGCTCCAGCAATTTAAGAACAGATGCCTCCTTCCATCAGCCGTATGCACCTTGTTCAGTATCTGTCACTTTACAGTACTGTAGTTCATGATCTGGTTCTACTTACTTTATGACATTCCTCCTCGTTCTTATAGGCTGGAGCAGACTTAGTCTCAAAATAAGACCGGTTTAAAAGAGTTTTAGCCTGTTAAAGCAGGGTTTCCCAAACCTTTCTTTTTCAAGGTGAAGGGGGAGGTTCAGACCAGAGCTAAAGGATGTCCATTTTTTTTGCACTGATCACAGACGTGGTCAAGTGTAAATATGACTTCTTACATGAGCCTGACAGTGCATCTCACGAAAGACTGAACACTATCTCAGGCTAACATAGTTTGGAAAGCAATTGGCTATTGCTTCAAAGAGAAGACAATGAAAAGACTAATCTGTCTTTTAGTTATCAAAATTCTCAACTTAATTGAGCGAACAGTATTTTTGCCATTGGCTATATCCCCGGTGAGTGTGCATATTCACTTTCTTTATCCCTGGGTCAGTGCCACTTTAAAGTCATATTGAAAAAGATTCTGCTAATCTCTATAGTCATATAAAGTGTAGTAGAATTGCATGATAAAAAATATTTTAACAAGGGAAAAAAAAAATCCTGTAAAGAGAAACATATCTGATACAGCCCAGCCTAGGCTTACTCCACCACGCGTTTCATTGAACAGCCGTTTTTTTGCGAACAGTGATTGAGTTATATTATTAGCCTAAATGATGACTATCCAATTTACTAATCACATTAGCAATAGTCAGCTATCTTACAAAAGTCTGTAAATGTGAAGATGCATAGAATGCTTTATATATTTTTTATGGTGAAAATGAGCTTCCCATTAACTTGAGACTCGCGCGCCTATGAGCAAGACAGTTAGGCCTAAACACTCTAATGTTTTCCTTTGCTAATGTTTCCCCCGTCCGTCCGTCGGCTGTCAGTTATGTCGATGACTGTGTACATACCGCATGTCAATCACCGACACCGGAAGTCCCATGACCGTCACAGCCCTAGATGTATGCTTGAGTTTGTTCAAGAGAGGCTTTGACGCCAGATTTGAGCAGATCTTGCTTTAGTTTTCCTCAGCCTGTGTTTTGTTTCTCTCTCCTTTTCCTGTTAGATGGTGATGCTGCTTCTCTCCAGAGGAGCCAACATGAATGCTTTTGACAAGAAGGACCGCCGAGCAATCCACTGGGCTGCTTACATGGGTAATGAGTTGACCACACATTTACATTCTGACTAATGTCCTTATCCCAGTGAGTGAATGAATTGGCTGTGTGTTAGCCTCACAGCTCAGCTGTATGGTCCACCTCTGGTGTGTTATTATGTCAGAATGATGGACTGAGTATGTTGATAAGATGTAGGTTTTCAATTGTACTAACACGATGTAGGTATTGCTAATGGTGCTGTGTACCACTGTAAACTAACCTCTCTCTCCCTCTATATCTCTGCCTATCTCTCTGTCTCTCTCCATCTGTCTGTCTCTCTCTCCATCTCTGTTTCTCTCTTTGTCTCTCTTTCCCCCCCCATAGGGCACATTGAGGTGGTGAAACTGCTGGCCTCTCATGGATCAGAGGTGTCCTGTAAAGACAAGAAGGCCTACACCCCTCTCCACTCTGCAGCCTCCAGCGGCATGATCAGCATGGTCAAGTACCTCCTGGACCTTGGGGTGAATGTGAGTCAATGCATACATACACCTTCCCACATTCAACTGTGTAGTCACTGTTCAATTACAACTCCACGAAAAGACAGAGCTTTAGTGTGTTCGAGAATGATTTCCTTCAAGTAATGAAGAGATGGAGGTTGGGCCAGGGGGTTGGGATCAGTGGGTTGGGACCAGTGGGTTGGGACCAGGGGATTGGGGCCAGGGGGTTGTGACCAGGGGGTTTTCATAACCAAGTAATGAAGAGATGGAGGTTGGGCCAGGGGGTTGGGACCAGTGGGTTGGGACAAGTGTGTTGGGACCAGGGGGTTGGGACCAGTGTGTTGGGACCAGGGGGTTGGGACCAGGGGGTTGGGACCAGGGGGTTTTCATAACCAAGTAATGAAGAGATGGAGATTGGATCCAGAAGGTTGGATCCAGGAGGTTGGAGCCAGTGGGTTGGGACACAGTGTGTTGGGTCAGCGGTTTTTCCTAACCAAGTGACCTGATCAGGAATGTATTGTCTCTCTCTCTATCAACATGTTAAATGTGCAACCAGAGGAAAAGAAACTCTGGACCACCTTTACTCCATATTCAAAGATGCATACAAAGCTCTCCATTTGGCTAATCTGACCATATTTCTATCCTCCGGATTCCTGCTTACAAGCAACAATTAAAGCAGGAAGCACCAGTGACTAGATCAATAAAAAAGTGGTTAGATGAGGCAGATGCTAAACTACAGGACTGTTTTACTAGCACAAACTGGAATATTTTCCGGGATTCTTCCGATGGCATTGAGGATTACACCACATCAGTCACTGGCTTCATCAATAAGTGCATCGATGACGTCATCCCCACAGTGACTATACGTACATAACCCAACCAGAAGTCATGGATTACAGGCAAAATCCGACCTGAGCTAAAA